>NW_009193554.1:54069-55448 GCF_000690835.1 Fulmarus glacialis | reverse complement strand
GCACTTGGCCTTGTTAAACTTCATACAATATTTATTCTGTCCCAAAGTGGTGTGTCACTACCTGCTGTTGATTCAATGGACTCCAAGTTTCAGGCTGTGTAACACAATCTGGTAGATGTCTCTAAAGTAGCGACACATGGATTTTATTGAGAGACTGGCAGCCCTGGGGAAGGAGAAGGACCGTGTTAAAAGAGAATGGACAGAAGTGGCTGTTCCTCATTTATTGTTCTTAAGTGGATCTACCTCCATAGGTTATATTATACTTGCTCTAGTCTGAATTTCTGTTTCAAACTAGTATTGCTACTTAGTAATTTATGAAAGGAGATTTTTATTTTCCAGTTAAGTCTTACGCGTTGACATTAATGAATGATGCTACAGTATTTTGAAACCCCTCACTTTTTTTTTTCTTTTTTTTCTTTTTTCCTTCCCCTGCATGTAATTACTCTTTGATTTAAGGTTGCTATTGATTTGTTATACACTTGTCCTTGGTCACTTTGCTGTGTGCTTTCCTGGTGTAAATAGATAACCATTAAATATCAGATAAGAGGGCAGGAATGACACTTCCCGTTATACAGTGCCGTGCTGTCAGTTACCAGGAAATATTTCCTGCATTTGAAAGGATCCCTCTGTTGATTATCTTTTGCCATGGAGACTGTTTTGTGGTATTTGTTGATGTATTATCCTGAATGATAGTGGAAATAACTTTTTGTCAGATGTGAATAATTATGTCCCAACAACCACTTTTCTACCAAACGTACCTACTTAACTGTACATGGCTTGAGTAGAAGGTTAAAATCAGGTACTTTATTACGAAGGGTTGTTTTAACTAGTTTTCTGTTTACATGTGGTGCCTTTAAGTGATGCTGAAGAACTTCTATGCATTTGGAGAAGTTAGCAAGAAAATCAGAGCTATTTTCATCTACAGTTATTATTTTACTCTAGCACATGCTGTTTGCTTGTGCTCACTTCTGGTGTTCCTGCGGTGTGACGCAACATAAAAGTTTGTTTGCTGTGACAGCCAGTTTAGGTACTGGGTGCTTAAAGAACCTCAAGAGCCAATAACTAAATCAGTCTAGAATTCTGCAATTAAATTCAACAGTAGGAATGGGTTGGCGAGTGCATTCTCTGACACTATCTAGAAATATGTGCATGTTTCGGGTGTTGCAGAATTCACACCCAAAGAGGAAATTCATGTCAGATGAAAATGCCTTTGATGTAAATTGCAGGTAAAGCAGGAGGTCCTAGAATAGGATGATGCAAAGGCTGGTCTCTGATCCAGACTGTATTTTTCAGAGAGATCCCGTATTTCTTCCAGTCTTTTGAAGAGCAGTTGCAGGCAGGCAGGAGATAGTGGCCATCTGTTGAGCGTCCAGAAGAAT
>NW_009193554.1:29743-54038 GCF_000690835.1 Fulmarus glacialis | reverse complement strand
CTGCTGAATGAATGCTAAAATCAGTAAGCCTTGATGAAATTAAACAGCAGACCTCATAAAAACTGAGTAGCTGAGTTTATTAAGTCTTTAAGTCTTCTGTTAGCCTTTTCCTATATATGCATGAATGCATGCATGCATGCTGTCTCTTGCTTTCTAATTGAGAAATTAAATATAATTACATTTAATTGAGAAATCATAAACATCCTTGGTCATAAATGAACATTGCCCTTTCCAGGTGGAAACACTAACAGAAAATAGCACCACCTGACCTGGTAGTGCAAGTTTTCCCAAAGGCACCGGGGAGAGGTAGATGTGTTTAGATGCAGGACTTGTAATTCACACCTCACAAAAAGAGCTTGAGTTCTGCGTAGTTCTTTCTGCTTCTTTTATGAGTTACTGAAAGGGCAGAATTCTGTTTCTGTTAGTATCAATCCTGCTAGGCAATGTAAAGACATTCCAGAATTGTTCTGTCATTAGCATGCTTCTCCATACCAATAGACAGAGAACCTGTCTCCAGGGCAGCTGACGTGTTTGTGAGTTCTGGAGATGATGGCGTGAAGTGAATCCTGGCAGGAGTCTGGACAGAGTGCTGCTCTAGAAACAGGTAATGGAAGGGAAATGCCTCGTTATTGCAAAGTGAAATCAGATTCTTGCCAGTATGAAGTTCCTCTCTAGAGCCAAGCTTCACTCATATTTTACAGCCTGAGCCACAAAGGTTTGCAAGGAGAAATTACCTATGGCCTAAAACAGAAGGAACTGGTTTGCTTTCCCATAGGACGTGCTTGTCAAAAGTCATCAGTGTTTGCTGGGTATTTCCAGAGTACAATAACTCTCCCAGCAAGTTCCCCTGTTGTAGTTATCGCTGCTGCTGGAGTAGGATTTTGTTGTATGTGACTAGGAAGCCAGAGTGGAAGTTGCTGTCTGACTCATACTTCAGTGACTTGCTGCAGGACTGGTTACCTGAGAGACTAAATGCTGCTGGACTTGGCATGAAAAGGCTTCTCAGTAAAAAAGGAGATGGGATGTCTAGCAGACTGCTTTCAGTGAGAGTTCATTGGAAACTTGTCGCTTTTAGTTTGAAGTACGGAGTACTTGCTGACCTTCGGAGGAAATAGCAGCAATCTTTCTTTTACAGAGATTCTTAGTGAAAAACTTTTCCTTGGGAGGGATTTTTCGTCTTCATTTTGCTTCTGCTTTCAGGCCTGATCTGATTGTCACATGATGCATGGATGTTCTACATTTGGTCACTGATTATGTCACTGTCAAGGCTTTCCAGCGCTCAGAAGAGATGCCCTTTCATGTCTGTCCTTGTGGTAGTCACTGAGTATCCTGCAACAGGAAATGGGACATATGCAGTAAAATTCAACTCTTACTGTCATAGCCTAATAAATTTTAACTTTGATTCAACAGTAAACACTAGAGAGACTTGGTGTCAAAGCTTTAGGACTCATTTGCCTAACGTTTTCTAACGCTCAGGAATCTTAACATAATGCTGGTTAATATGCTACATATTTTCTAGTTTTGCAGCATGGAGTAGCATGTCACAAATAACTGATCTAGGATCATATTTTGCCTTTTTTGCCATGCAACTAGAAAGATATACTGGCCGCTTAATTAGAGCCAGCTTTTAATGAAGATAATGAAAGGAACAGCAATAAATGGAGCAGAAGCAAGATCCAAGTATTGCTTAGTGCAAGTTACAGGATAAAGGCTCAAAAATGTCCTTTATAGGTCCTTGATTCTGAGGCTATTCTGTGCAAGGTCAGCAAAGACATGGTTTCTGTACCTATAATGGCCTGTTCTAGTCCAGGATGCAGAGTATTGCATCAGTCTGGAGTTGTGTGGTATGTAAGGAGAGTCCAATTGTATCCCTTCTTTTGAATATGTCTCTGGTTGAAGCATCTGGGATGGCAGAAGAATTTATCCAAGAGATTTGAGCCTGAGCAACAAACTTCCATCGAGGTAAAAATCTTGCAATACTCAGGGTTTATACTGTGTTCATATTAGAGGCACCAAATGAAGAAATTAATAAATCAGTTAATATAAATATAGCATAAATGTAATTAGTTGATTCAAATCACTGGAGAGATCCAAACTGCGACCAAAAAACTGTTTGTGGCAACACGTATTATGGCAGAAAATCAAATGCATCAGAAATACAAACTCACAGCATAATAATAAGCAATGTTCCAAATAATTTGCAACAACCTATAGCTGAAGAGTAATATAACTGTGACTGCTGCTGCAGCAAGAGTTTTGCAAGTTTATGGAACTCCAGTAGGAGAGCAGTAAAGCTGTAATAATTTCTTTAATCAGACACAGATTGGCAAGACACAACTCTGGGCCCAAGGGCTCAATAAATGAAACTACAAGGACTCAAAAAGTTGCTTTCATTTTGAAAGGATTTTGGGTAAGTGGCAGCATTTCGAACATGCATTCAGGAGTGAGAGAGTGAATATTCAGTTTGCATGCAACCCTGAGTGCTCTGATGGTGTTTAGAATTGTTCAGGCAATGACCCTTGTTATTCAAGGTCTAAAATCTGCAAACCATCACCACCAACCATTTTTTCCTGTCTTTCTTGGTTTTGCTTTTATGGTTGTTTTGTGTTTTGGGGTTTTTTTGTTTGGTTGTTTTTGTTGGTTTGCCTGGGTGTGGGGTCTTTGGGGATTTTTTTGTTGGTGGGGTTTTTTTTTGGTGGTGTTTTTTTTTTTTTTTTTTTTGAGGCCTCTGCTGAGGGAGTCACAAAAAGAACGTCACATGGAATTATAAGTATATTTATTCTTAGTAAGTGACATTCACTAACACTGGTTTTATCTAATGGAAGATGGAAAGTTCATTGACACCTATTAGAGAGCATATCAAGTGCAAATGTTTGGAAGGTTATAGGAGCTCTAGTTTGAAGAGTTAATACAGAGTATTGTTGGTATTTTAATTCATCCATGTATATAAGAACCCCTCAGAAAATTCTGATGAACTGTGAAGTCTTTAGAAAGTGATTCTGGGAAATCTATTAAGTTATTTTCCTCTGCCATGGTTTTCAGGGAAACCATGACAATTTTGGAAATCTACCAAGAATGCAGCAGCCATACCCTTTCACTTTTGTGTAAAAATCTGTTTCATTACAGAGTGATGATTTTGCAAAGTCTCTGTGAATTTCTGTTAATTCATTACAATTGTAGATAGTATTATATATTTGGGAAGCTCAAAAGGCAGAGGAAGTCACAAAAGAATCTATGGACGTCTCTAAAAGCTGTGGCCCCACTTGTACTGGATCATTTGAGAAACTTAAGAACACTGTGGGAGGAGGAAGGGGAAGAGGGAAGTCTATTATAAAGAGAATCTTCCCTTTTTTATTTCTGGGAAAAATCTCAATGCAAGAGACATGCCTTTGTAGTTAAGTTTGTAAAAATTGCAACACAGAAGTGATAGCGTTCCTACAGAGATATTCTGAGGCCAAGGAAAACATCCCATTTTTCATCCTGATAGATTTAAGGACGTTAAATCAAGGTGAAAATATTTTCTTGATTTGCAGTGTATTTTCAAAACGTAACATGTTAAAATAAAGGTTGATTCTCATTTTATTTAGAGGTCATTATGATTCCTTTTAAAACAATGCACGGATCAGCAAATTCCATATTTGTAGTCTACTATCTGTAAGTCTTACTGGATCTATTTAATTAGATTTCAGTGCAGCATCTGAAGCACTGGTAAATTCAAATAATTAAGCTTCATGATTTCTTGTGTGTTATAAATGTCACAAAACTAATTGCTGCAGAGCAGATAATTCCTTTTTGTAATTAGAATTTCTGTCATGAATTGTTTCCTCGTTTATAGCTATTAAAACTTTGAAAATAATTGTATATAATTGGGTTCAATTTGAATTACTTTTTGCTATAGGTTCACATTTTTTATATCTTTTTGTGATGTATGTTATTTTCTTTTTCTCTTCAGTTAAATTTCATATGTTTTCCCTAAAAACTCTTTATTCCTCTATCAAAGCAGCTGAAATAACTGTGGTCTGGGAGAGGAAGAAATGGAGAAAGAGAGCTAATGTGACCCAGATGTCAGCTGAGTTGGATTCATCCCAAAGCATTACATGCTTGTGCCAAGACTCGAGTTTCTAAACCCATGTCATTATATGACAATCTCGGTTTCATTAACAAAAATAAAAAAACAAAGAAAATCCAAACAGCAACATAGGCAATACCTGGAAGGGTGATATTTCAGTCCGTGGTTCAAGGGTTGTTTCTATAGTTTTCAAGGTTTTTCAGTAGTCATATGTAAGTCCTTTGAGTAGAGATTCAAACGTGATTTCTGGGGGTTTCACTGTTTGGCATATGAGCCCTAGCCTGGCAAATGGGAAGTTTACATGGTGTATGCTGGGCAGATAGGAAGTCCCTGTGGCTGTGTTTCAGATCAACTCAAAGCCACGAGGTGTGGGTTAACCCTGCTCTGAGAGGTTGGCTTTATCACCTTGCTTCTGTCGTTGCACTAACGCAGTTGCCTGGCTTCTTGTCAGCTCCTGGCTCGGTGAGCTCGTGTCTGCCTGGAGCATGCTGTTTATATCCAACCAAGGCTAACAGCCCAACAGCGCTGGTGTCGCTGCCTCGGGGGAACCCAGCGCTGTCTACATCTCGGAGCAAGGGGCTTCAGAGACCAATTTAGCACTGTTAATTAGTAGGCTGCTTATTATATTTTCAAAGTTCTGTATAATGATAAGGTTAATTGTTATTGTCATGTGAGGCAGAAAGGAAGGTGGGAACATCCTACAGACATGGTTCCTTGCAGGACTCTTGTGGATATTTTGTTGAATGAAGAGTCCTGTTAAACAGCATGTTGAGTTCGAATTTGGATACTGAATGGAGCAGACCTTAACTGGCCTTTGGCATCTGAATGTGAGAGAGAAATTTAGCTTGAAATCACGTTTTAGCAAATATCTGAAGATATTTGGTCTTGGTTATAAACCAGCTCTTGTGGGCAGATTTCATTTTTGTTTCCAACTTTAAAATTTTAGGAAGTAGTTGAAAACGTGAGTAAGATGTACTACAAAGGTTCTAAAGGTAAAAGGCAAACAACCCCCTTCCACATAAAATCTACTTACCTTTTTGAAATCCCTTGGCTGACAACTTGATCTCCAGATTTCTATGACTTATTGGCTTATGATGTTTAAATTCATATAATTGAAAATAACAAGATTAAAACACAGAAGACTGTGGAAGATGCCAGTTGATGATGTAATTTAGTTGGTCAAACACTGACATTTGAGACTAAGGATTATTTTAATTCAAGACTGATCTTTTCAGTGATGCTGCTACATGGAATCTAAAAACTGGGACCAGATTTTCATTTACACCGACACCTAGCTTCAGGTTTTGCTCCCCTGCCCTTAACCAAGTGAGTCAGTGGAAAATCAGGCACTTTGATCTCATTCTTGGATAGGACCACAAAGTTTTCTCACTGTTCTTGCAATGTAAAAGTATCTTAACATGTCCACAGAAGTGAAAATGTACTCAACGCCCTTAAAGAGGTTGGACCTCTTTACACCTCATGTTTTCTCTGCAGTCAGAAAGTGTGTTTCTTCTTCAGGAATCTGAAGCAGAGAGATGATGTAACTTTTGGTTTTGACGCTTTGCTGGGTGAAGGGCAGAGACAAGAATAGAATTCAGGTCTCTGCAGTGTGATCCTGATCTAGCTGCCCTGCCTACTTCTTTCAGCCTGCTGCTACTAGAGGCATTGCTGACCTAGCTGCAAGCAAATTTGGGGACAGCCAAATTTTACTTTAATTGTACATGTTCTTCATGCAACTGCAATTGATGATTTTTCTTTCAGTTATTGAAAGTCACTGCACTTGCATCTTACCGTTTATGTGGTAATTCTGTCAAGTGATGGAAGATTTGCAGTGATGCCTGTGGGAAATGTTGTATTTATCGAGTGTTTATTAGAAATCCCTTGCTGTAATGGAAAATTAAGCAGCATGGGGAGCATGCTGAATAGGTATTAAAGAAGGAATCAGAACAAATTAAGAAACACTGTAGATATGGAAACACTGTAGATATGGAAACACTGATGCTGACCAGCTCTTGAGAACTGAAACACTCAGAAGCCAGTTCCAGTGTCTGTTGGGGGAGACTCTGAGTGTCTGACTGATCGAAGCTATATTACACTGGTACCTTGGCAAGGTACTGCTTAAAACATGCAAAGTTAGCGTTGTGACTCTGTAGTTTTGTGACTTGTGAGCAAACCAAAGATGCTGTGGGATCAGAAAAAACAACGTGCTCTATAGCTTTGATTTCCAGAGCAGGCTGTTAAATAAAAAGGTCAAGACAGAAAGAAGGTTCAGTTTTATAAATAGCAATATCACTGGCTAGGCACTTATTGTGTAGGCCACACATTAATCTCACACCATGGTAAACATTAACGCGGCAGTCCCAACACTTTTATAACGCTACTGTCTTTTCCAGTGATTAATGAATTAACCATTACTCTATTATTACCACTGGGAATTGAGTGGCATCAGGTGTGATTAATTTTTCCATTTATAAAAGTTATCAGTTTCCAAGCCATTTCTAAACTAGTGATTGTTTGTCTTTCAAGGGGTCATTTAATTCTGTGTTTGTTTATTTTAAATATATTGCATGTGATTTATTGTGATT
Organism: Fulmarus glacialis; assembly: GCF_000690835.1. Lineage (NCBI taxonomy): Eukaryota > Metazoa > Chordata > Aves > Procellariiformes > Procellariidae > Fulmarus > Fulmarus glacialis. The sequence goes on along the minus strand of NW_009193554.1, from coordinate 47,384 downwards.
TATGGAGCTGACAAAGACTGGTTCGTTGAGAATACAGTGAGTGAGTTTGCATATCTGTTGAGTAGTAGCTTTTATTGGAAATAAACCATTATGTTTTGGGGTAGTTCTTAAGAAATGTAATTTTCCTTCTTTCCTCTTGTTGCATTTACTTAATGATTTACAAATTTATGGTTTTTTAGTATTCTATTTTATTCTTCATATAAATAACTCAAATTCTAGCCTTCTCTTTTTCTATCCCACACAGTTCTATACAAGCCAATCTGCAGAAGGAGTTCAAATACTATCAGCCTAATTCACTATTGTTGTTTTTAAGCCAGCGTAACTTCACTGAAATAACGAAATTAATAGAATCACAAAGCATAATACTGGAATACTGTTTATGATGAATCAGGTTTGGCCATTAGCCAAAAATCTGCTGATACAACTCCAATAATCCTGCATCTGCAGAATTAAGTAAACCAGATATTTTTCAGGGGCTCTAAAACCCCAGAGACACTGTTTTATTATTGTTGCATATTTGTGACTTTTCTGGAATCACATAGATTTTTTTCATGATTAATATGGATTCTCTGTTAGCATAGAAAAAGAGCATCATCAGAATTCCTATGTATGTCACCTGCTAAGTAGCATCACTCAAGCAATAATATGAAAGCCTTTGAAAGCATAGAAAAAGCTGATGTTCACTGGCATGAAAAGAACATCCGTAATAGTCAAGCATATATCTCTTAATCCTAATGAGTTGTTACAGAAGTTTCTGAAAGGTAACTGCATGTTTTTTCCAGCAGTGGCTAAAAGGAAAATACTGATCAGCATGGTTGATGTAATGTAGTATATTAAGACTTTTGGCATGTTCTAAGCATTAGGCTGTTTTGCTTATACCATGGTTTTAGCATCATTCAGGCAAAGAACAAAAATGAAGATCAATAAAAGCATTAGAAATAAACGTTATTCTCTTGGGTGAAGTAATACATTGTGTTGCACCTGAACAAAGCATTCGTTTACACTGTTGTTCATGAGAAAGCATGATGGGCCAATTGATAGAGAAGTTCTCCCAGATATGCTGTCTTCAATATTAGAAAATTCTGTTACTGCTTTTAGTGAAATAGGTAAAAGTCAATTCTGTGGACTGGCTTATGTAGAAAAGAAGCTCGTGATATGGAAATTCCCAAAAGCACTGTATAAACATAACACTGTCTTCTGACCAGTCAGTGCTATTTTACTACATAGTTCAGAACATATTTCTTTCATATGTAGTTCAGAAATAATAACTTTGCAGCTAGAAAGATTGAAAAGATTCCGTTCATTGGAATTGGGGCAAGTGTCTCTCAAAGAAGTAGGTGGCAGTTCCTGACTCCTGTAAGGAACAGATACTGAGATGATTGAGCCCAGATGCCCAGAACCAGTTTTGGAACAAAAGGCTGCAAGGCATATTCTTGAAAGTAATGGACCATGAAGGCAGTCCCAAAAATTTGGTGCACATCACAGACTCATCTAAAAAATTGTTTATTTCTGCATATATTGGACATTCAGTAACACACATATGGAATCAGTTGTGTATTCGTGCTTTGACCGGGAGGTTGGACTAGAGACCACTCCTGTGGTCCCTTCCCACCTGAATGTTATGGTGACTCTATGATTCATGTCCTGATACAGATATGTTCAAGCAAAAGGATTTGGAGTGGTTTGTTTTTTCTCCTCTTAACGTGTCTTATAACTGCCAAATCGAAATTGGGTGGCATTGACTACTTCAGTGTTTTAAGTACGGATAGTTGTGACCAATGAAAACCTACGTTTTCTGTTACAGAAAGTGTCTCTGGAAAACACAGAGACCTAGAGGACCCATGAGCAGTATTTCTTCCTGTTTCTGTTGGGATAGGGGAGGGGAGGGAAAAGAGGCAGAGGCGTCATAAACTGTTTATGGTCCTTTATAGCTGAAATTTGTTGTCCTTATTGAGTGGCTGCACGAGCGGTTGTGATGCATGTGACTCCTGCTGAGCTGTGCTCTGTGGGAGTTGAGACATGGTGTTCTTTTTCAGTGGATGCGGCTGTCATTTTCTAAGCTTGATGCTTATGTAAAATACAGTTTTTTGGTATTAGGGTGTCTTTTTTTTTTTTTTTTTCTCTTTATGCGATAGTAGTGCAGTTCTTTCAGATTTATGGTGTGTCATCTTTATGTAACCATTTCAAGCTGGTTCAGCAAACGAGGCAAGGAAGAAAAGATTCTGTTTAACCCCTAAGCCTTGAGGTTTTATTTCTAGTTACCCCTCTGGGGTAATATTCACATGGACTCTAGGTAGCCTTTAAACATAATACCCCTACTCCATATACTCAGAGCTGCTTCTAAAAAATAGTGTGTAAAAATACAAATAGAAGAAAGCAGTTTTGGAGGAGCTCTCATCAAATGCCTTTCAGTCAGTTGCTTTTGTTTCTTAATTCTTCTGATACTAAACGTAGAAATGGGGAAAATATATTTATCCTGTTTATTGGTCTTATTATTTCACTTGTATAAATTTCTCTATTTTAATGGTTTCTAGTATTTCTAACTGGATATTGGGACAATTCTTGCAATCCTGTTCTAAAGGGGAGATTCAGCAGTAGTGTTTAAGAATTGGGTCACTTTCTCCATGTGTTCTACTTTCATAGTAGGTATGTTGAACAAAGCAAACATAAAAACAGAAAACAATGCCAAAAAAGTCTACATGCAAATGAGTCTGGAATTCACCATATTTTCCCATTGCCCTCCTTTTCCACTTGTTGCTCAGAACTGCTAGAAAAAGATTTGATTTCAGGGACAGCTGGCATTTGAAATCCTTTGAAAACTTGCTCTGACATCCTGTGCTGGTTTTGGCTGGGATAGAGTTAATTTTCTCCACGGCAGCTAGTAAGGGGCTCTGTTTTGGATTGGTGCTGGAAACAGTGTTGATAACACAGGGATGTTTTCATCACTGCTGAGCAGTGCTGACACAGGGTCAAGGGCTGTTCTGCTCCTCACCCCCCCACCAGCGAGCAGGCTGGGGGTGCACAAGGAGTTGGGAGGGGACACGGCTGGGACAGCTGACCCCAATGACCAAAGGGACATTCCATACCATATGACGTCATGCTCAGCATATAGAGCTGGGGGAAGAGGAAGGAAGGGGGGGATGTTCAGAGTGATGGTGTTTGTCTTCCCAAGTCACCGTTACGCGTGATGGAGCCCTGCTTTCCTGGGGATGGCTGAACACCTGCCTGCCGGTGGGAAGGAGTGAAAGAATTCCTTGTTTTGCTTTGCTTGCATGCGTGCCTTTTGCTTTCCCTATTAAACTGTCTTTATCTCAACCCACGAGTGTTCTCACTTTTACTTTTCTGATTCTCCCCCTCATCCCGCTGAGGGGGAGTGAGCAACACGGGTTGCCCGCTGGGGTTAAACCACAACACATCCCAAAGTTTGTCCTTCTAAATGGCATGTTATCAGAAAGGAAGTTAAACAAAGGATGCATGTAGAAAAGCACTGAAAATATCAGAGGAAATGGTGATTGCACTCTGTGATCTGAAAAGGACGTAACAGATGATAGGTGGTTTATGCTAAAACGTAAAGTCATTCTGACTCTCTGTAAAAACAAGATATTAAGAGAATGGTAATACGGGGATAAAAACTTGAAAACCTGTGTAGACAATAAGGTTTGCAGAATGTAAACTTGGAGAGAACTGAAGTAAAACATGGAAATAAAAATTACATAGCCATAGTGTCTAACTGTCACTTACTTCAGGGCCCCTTTTGGCTGCTCTGGCAGTGCAGAGCGACATTAAAGTGCAAGAAACGTAAATGAGAATTGGGCCACAGTGAAAGAAAGAAGGGAGACCTGCCGCAATCAGTTACATAGAATAACTAATGAAATCTCAATGCAGATTAAAAAAAGTCCTAGAATCTTGCTTTATTTTTTCAGGATCCATTATATTTTTGTGTATGTGCTCCACAGTTAGCTATCTAGCTGCTCTCAAGCAGGAAGCAGCTCCCTTCTCTCTTCAACACCTGTAATATACTTCTCCCTAGGTATCTCAAGTCTCTTTTATTTTTCTTTTTAATCAGCTTAATTTAAATTATTTCTTTAGCAATTAAAAGCTTGTCTGAACACACAAACAAAAGCATTGGTAGGCAGCAAACACACAATTTGCGGTTTTGTTTTCATTGTTTTCATAGATTGTCCCATTGTTTTCATAGATTCCTCTCTGTGATGAATAGAACTGGTCAGAGTATTTTTTCAAAATCAGCATTTCTTTTGAACCACAAAGTGTTGTATGGGTACCTTTTAAATGTCTCATTTTCAGGTGTAGATGTTTTCCAAGCTCCGGAGCTCTCTTGGCTTAACTAGTAAGAGAGGAGCACTGAAAATATTTCGGTCTTGGTGTCTGGAAAACAGTCATCAGGATAAACTTTTACAAAAGTCTTCAAACATTTATGAATTCTATTCCACTAGGAAATAAGGGAACAAATTTGAAACTTTTCAAGTGTTGATGAAATGGTATTGTCTGTTGGTGGTCAGCTCTGGTAACGCTCACATGTCAAATGTCGGGATCCTGAGGTGGCTTTGTCAGGCTGTCACAGCAGGCAGGTGGGTGGCTATACTGTAGCACTCTGATCAAAAGTCCTGTGGCTTTACTGAGTTTAACTGCCGAACGATGGCATTCCCATGGAAGAGAGTTCACACGTGGCCTTTTGGGTGACTGATGGGATTGAACAAGAGTAAGGTGAAACAAGTGCTTTACAGCACGGTTTGTTGGGCAAAGGTAATGGTGTGAACCCTGACAGGCATAGTGAGAGATTTGCTTTCCGAGAAAAGAAGTGCTCGCAGGAGCACTGGATTTCCTAAAAGACTATAAAGTAAACCTGTTCCTATAGCTTTGCTGGGTAGCAGAGAAGCGTAAGATTAGATGAGCTGAGTTGTATTATTCTGAAATAATGTTCTATAACGTTTTGTTCTATTTAGTGATAAATGCAACTGTTTAAGAAAATATCAGTCAGTTTAAACCCTGGTCACAGGCTCCTTAAAGGAGCACAGGTTCCGCTACGTGTGGTGGCAGGTAAATAAATGGCCCAATTGAGGGTGTCTTTCTCAAATCCCTGACTAGGAGTGTGAGAATTGCTAAATGTTATTGCAAACCAGGAAAATGAAGCAGCTATAAAGTTTCAGATAGGCATTTCTTCTCTCTCCAGAGAGAAGAGATGAGAAAAAGACAGAGGAATAAGTTGCCACATTACCGTGATACCGCTTCTCTCACGTGTACAGAGACACACAGCCTTGTCTACTTTCATATTTGAATCAGTGCAGGACTTGAATCTGCACTCTAACTCAACAGGTAGGCTCTCTATACTGTTTCTGTATCAGTGTTGCAATAGGTCTGATGAGGGAAAAGGTCTTAAAAATAAACGATAAAGGTTTTCATTTAAATGAGGAAAAACTTGAATCCATTTGAATTCTGGATTTTCAATTGTCTGTCTCCCATACTGCAGTGCATTGCTTTTAGTTCAGAATACCTTATTACAGCATTTTAAATAACAAATAAATATAAATACCTCATTACAATATTAGTCATATAATCTGGTGACTTGGTTTGATTTATATAGTGCAAGCTAAAGGGTGTTATTTGTCTCTTATGTATCCACAGATGCATGCCTAGTCATGCTGTTTTATGTACAACACAGCTGCTACTGTGTTACTGAGTTTTCATCTGAGCGAAATCAATTTCTCCCACGTACAGCCTGATTAATCAGCCTGTACACAAAATTGAAACCAGGCTGTAACTAAAATCTACCATCCTAACCCATCACTGGACTGAAGAATATCAGAGCAGGTGGGAGTGGCACAGTTTTCATCTAAGGGCTACAGTAGCAACTGCAGGTTTTAAGCGTCACTGGTACTGTGTTAAAGCCACCCATTATATCTGCATAGATACAAGTCTTTATCCCACTGTCTTGGCCTTTTCGGAGCTATTATGGGGGCATTTCACGAAGAAGACAAATACGCAGGCATTTCAGTCGTGACACTCTGGCTGTGACCATATCACAGCGGAAGTGCAGTTCCATCAGGAAGGTGCAAGTCTGGGATTTAGAAAACTGACTTTCATTTCATGTCCCTTCAGGTTTCCTGTGTGACTAAAGTCACTAAATTACTGTGCACCCCGGCTTGGTGTCCAAACACCTTTGGAGTGAGAACAATGTTACTTGCCGTTCCTGTACAGGGAACGTAGGGGGGGACTGTACAGATAATATACCAGTGTTTGTGAGGCTTGCAAAGATCACCATGCTGTGGCCCCATAAGTACCTCAGATGGACTGCAGGGAATGGCTTCCTCATGCCACGAATGACTCTAACTCTCTGGGGAGTTCAGTTTTTCTCTAAGCTACAATCTCAGGTGCTAAAAGTCCTAGGACTTTTCCCTGACCTTTCCTTTCCGTACTTGCTTCTCATTATTCTTCTGTTCCCTGTTTATCATTCCATAGTTAGCTGAAATAATCAGGGTTCCAGCAGGAACACCTGCTGTGATTAAACTGAAGTACCATATGTTGGCTCAGCAGGGCAAAGTCACCTATAAACTATTTTCATTTCTTTGAAGGGGAGGACAGATCTTACTTTCAGGTAGCAACTTATATGAACGGGTAGTGAAAATCCCTCTCCAAGTGAACTGGCATCAATGTCCATACTGCTAGGTAAGCAGTGCAGTGATATTTCAGTCTTGATCTTTCGTTATAGAATTCTGCCAGGCTGGTGATCTTTCAGGCTTTAACAGAGCAAAAGATACGCTTTAAATGTGATTCATCTCATCTAACTTGAGCTACACTATAGCTGTATTTCAGCCAGCTGGTTAGGCTTGTTTTGCAACCACTGGAGTGAAGCAGATTAATTAATTCTCGAATGCGATTCATCTGACCTAATTTGGATAGCTGTGTTAGAATGAGATGAATGGTGCCTGCTTCCGCCTATTGACTAAAAGAAACCTAGACACCTAACTTAGATGAATCCTACTTTTCATGTCAATATTCAGATATCTTCTGATACACGATCTTTCTATACTTTAGAGTATAGGCTAGTGAAGCAGATTAATTAATTCTCGAATGCGATTCATCTGACCTAATTTGGATAGCTGTGTTAGAATGAGATGAATGGTGCCTGCTTCCGCCTATTGACTAAAAGAAACCTAGACACCTAACTTAGATGAATCCTACTTTTCATGTCAATATTCAGATATCTTCTGATACACGATCTTTCTATACTTTAGAGTATAGGCTGTTCTAAAACCAATTCATTAACACTGCTGTAACACTCACAGCACTTAATTTCTATTCAATGGATAAAGTTTAGAGGATTATTTTATGGTGATCACAGCAAAACTTATGGTGACGGATGACAATGCCGAACTCCAAAGAATAGTGTAAAGTTAACCTCATACTTGTGAAGGTGGTTGTTGCTAAAAAGTAACATTTCAAATTTGTGTTTGAATTCTTGTATTGTATTCTTTTTTGCTATATAGTTGAATAGAAATTCTCAAGATGCACAAACCCAACTAAAACCTTACTGTAACTGTGAATAGTTTCTACACCTTAATTGTCCGATTGTCTTGTATTCATTTGAGAAGAAATGATCGTTTTGTAACAAAGCAGGTGGCTTCTGTGATACTTTGGATGTGAGGTGAGATGATTATCATTTCCTCCTACCACCATACAACTCTGCTGACTTGATTAGAATTGCTCCTGATCTGTACTTCAGAAATGAGATGTTTTAACCTTAGGACCTGGCAGAGATGGCAAAACTTTTCTATTTGATATGTTTTATGAATAATCCATAATTTGTGATTTTAAGTCTGGCAAGCACTTGGAAGTTGAAACTGGAAATGGTGCTTGTTTAAGTTTCCAGAAATTTAATAGATATATCCTTTTCTCATGACAAAACCTACTCCCTGGCAATCTTAAGCAGATGCTGCACGATTTATCAAAAGATTATCATCAAAAGGGAACTCCTCTTTCTTTCTTTCTTTCTTTGGATAGAATCTGGTGAAGTAACAAGTATTGATTTGTCTCAGGTTCATTTTGGTAATAATCAGATCCATTTTACCAAACTTCTGGCTTCATTTATGTAAAGAAGCCCTAACGTACCTCTAAATAGCCTCAAGTCAGTTGTTACCATTAAGGATTTAGAACATAACAGCATGGTGATGAATACAGACCTGAGTGTACAGCTCTGACAAAGCTTTGGAGGGGAATCCATTTATGGTCGTTTCTATAAAGGCCAGTTTTGTCCATCAAAATGCTTGTAAGGTCTAAGGCAGCCATTTTTGGAGAATATTTCTTTTCATTGGTGAGGAAGGACAAGTGAACTGATTCTAGCTAATTGCTTCTTGGCTGACACATAGTGAAGACGTATTAGTAATCTCATGTTTTGGTTAGCATGTTGGAGATGGGGAGAAATCCATGGCTGTGCATTGGTAATGCCCTTTATGTAACATTTGAGAGACTTGGGTGGGTGGACATGGTAGACTTTGCATTTCCTGAAAGTATCTCCAGATGATTGTTTCTTCATAGCTTGAACCTGCAATCTGCAAGAGCTTCCAGCAGCTCCATTCACATATGGCAGCGAAATGAGACTTACGGTTTTTCTCAGTATATTCTGTTACTGTCATGGTCTTTTCCATGTTACAACATATCTAAGATAAAGATTTTATTTTAAAGAGAACATTATTTTACACACAAATTCCTGTTCATAAAGAGAGACCTTCTTATGGGTTCTTAAGGTAATATTTGTAGCTAGCTAGCTATGTGCAAGAGGTATTCTCATTGACCAGCATCATGGTACCATCCTTGTTTCACTGGCATAATCTTTTCTGTAAGGGAAAACCAAATAACCCTTAAGGGACAACTATTAGACTCATCATTAATGTTAGTAGTTTTGTATGTGACTTTGTGCAAACCCAGATCTGGAGAGACAGATCTGAGGTTCCTTTTGGAGGAGCTCCTGGATGAAGCTGGGTCTCTTTACTCCTCTTTTGTCTTAGTGAGATTCCTTTTGCTGTTAATCTTCAGATTAAAGAGATATTCTTCAACTGGATTATTAAAAATACTGCTGAAAGCTGGCAGTCATCCATTTTCTTACTCACCAAAGAACCTCTCTGTGTCTCATTAGAAACTACCTAAATCTCTTTTATTGTATGCTGAAAAAACCCCTATTTTTTAAAAAAAAAAAAAAAAAAAGCTTTTGAAGCTTTGAAAGTCACATATCTTTTGCCAATGCTTACTTCAATTTATAGGAATCTCTGTTGAAAGATTATCTCTCTAGTCTTTCTACAGCCAGAAGTTACTAAGAGGGCCAGTGTTTTTTGATGGTTTTTTCCATCCCATTTGTTGACTGTTTCAGCAACGTAGTTAACTGTGCTAGTAAAACTGTAAGAGGATTAAGGGTGGTCAAGACATGAAAGATATCTAAACATCCAGCTCCTGGGTAAGGTCTCAGATCAGGAGCTATTCACTTTGGTTTGGGGAAAAATCCACCTAGTGTAAGACTCTAGTACAGTACACATGAAAAGGCTTAAACTCATGGATATTCCAGAGATATTAAATTGTGTCCCCATTTACTCTGGCTAGAGAAGATCTCATCACTTGGGTTCATTCAAGTTGTGTGTCCTTTTATTATTGCTTTTTCTGCTAAGCATATCTCACAGACTTTCTGAATTGTTTCACAGATTCTTTTCTTGTAAATGATTGGTCTTTTCCCCACTCTTGCATTCTTGGGCATGTGGGTTACAGCACTCAGATGTGTTCTGAAGTTTCCGTAACATCTAAATTTTGTCTGAATAAGCTTGGGCATTGAATGAGCGTTTAACTTGCTGCACCAAGTAGGAATTCTGTTCTGTATGTCCTGAAAAGATATGGTCATGTCAATCTGTCTTGTTTTGGGATTTTTTTTTTAAGAAATATTTGTGTATAGATAAACATGAAGCTTCATGGGATCATCTGACATAATTGTCACTAACCAGTGGCTAAAAAGATTTGTAGATATTATAGAATATAAATGAGTGCGGCTGGTGTACTCAAGAGGCAATCGGCAGCATGAAAGAGACTGGTGCCAGGTTATGATTCTAATAAATCTTAATATTTAATATGCAGTAGTGATCTTCTGTTTGAAAGATAAATAATCTAGTTGTTTTGCAGAAGAGGACAAAGAAATGTAGATCTCCAGTGGGAAATGTGAGAGAATGTGTATTTCCCTCTCCTGTAGTAAGATATCCTTCACAAGCAGGCCACAGAAGGAGATACATTGGGAAGAGGGTACAAGTAGAGCATTCTCTTCTCTGTCATGCCCTGGTGACCCTTGGGTTTCCTGATAGGAAATCTACACAGGAACTCGGCATGTAAAAATGTACTTAATTTTCCACTCTAGCACAGAGGGAAATGGCATTATATCAGGTGTGGGGTTCAGATATTAATGAGCTAAAGTGAGTATTGCCATCTGATAACCTTATCTGTAGTTCAGAGATGCTGGATTCACTATTTCCGTGTCTAGGCTGGAGCAAGAAGCAAGTACCTGAGTGTGCCCAGAAATACTGAGATTAAAACACTGCACATGTGGAGAAGCCAGAGCCAATATTAAGTTCTTAAGTAAGCCTCCGCATATTGAAGTACAGACTTGAGATGGCAGGGCAAAGGGACAGCACTACTCTAAGGAGGACACAGATCTGGAGGGCAAGACACAGCCTTACCCTAGAGGGTGAAGGTTATTCAGTTGGGATCTGAGTATGAAACATCTGGACTATGCCTTTTTTCACTGTCAGTTGTCATCCTTTGCCATTTTGTTATTTAAGCCATTGTTAAATTGATGGTGTTGTCCATGATCAAACTACTTACTGGAGACGTTAGGTAACAACTTTGTTCTGATGATGCTTCATTTCATTCTAAAAGCAAAGTAGCTCTAAAATCAAAGACTATACCTGCTGGCTTTTCCTCATTTATATGGTAATGCCATTTGGGGAAAAAAAAATCTTTGTGACATTTTTATGGATTTTTGAAGAATTAAAAGAATGGATCAGGAATGAGAAGCTGGGTTGGAAAAATATACTTTATTCTTAAAAAAAAAAAAGTTAGAGTGGTGAAAAGTAGAATTCATTAATGTTATAATCTTTCTGTTCACGTGCTTTGTAAACATGTAGTTTTATGGTTATGTTCCATATTTCTACACCATCTGGAGAGTAAGAATTTCAAAGCAAATTTTTTTTTTTCTTATTTTCATCAGTGTGTCAGAAGTTTGCTTTAAATGCTTCAGGAAAGCAATTTTCTGCCATGATGAACTTGAAAGTAAGTTTTGACAGATTGAGTCCCCCATTTGTCTAATAAGTAGAGTTCCATAATCCAGTATATGCAACTGCTGCTTAGAATTTCAGAGATTTGGTTTTCTAATGTGCAGAATGACACTTAAAAAGTAGTTTAGTTCTTATTAGGACATTACATGCTCTTTAACAAATTATTTTACTCTTTCAAATTCCCCCTGAAAAGAACAACACATTTTAGCAGTAACAGCTTAGAATATTTTCATCAAAAATCCTTGTTCTAGTGTATTCCAAAACCAGTTTATCAGAATCTCTGGTTATATGTTTGTATTAATAAAATAAAAATTAAACGCAAAAATAATTTGATAGTGGTTGTTCTAATGTAAATGAAATTGAACAATCAATCAGAAATAGCCATTCTGAAGTTGTTCTTCTAGAGAAGGCCAGAAAAGAATTAGCGTGTAGCAGTGTGCTGAAATGAAAATGCACAACTGAACACATTCCATTACACAACCAAGGACGTTTCAGAGATTCCAAAGTTAAATCAAACCAAAGCAGTGAGTGTACAGGTCAGCTGGTTTGCTTTTGAGGCTTATGCTATGGCTCAGAGGTAGTGTAACTATCTAAAAAGTATTTTCTGTGCTTTTAGAGATAAATTAGTTGCACAGAGCCAGTTTGAGTGCCTGAAGACACAATATGGTATGCAAGAGCACTAGACGCTTGCAGAAGGTAATTTCTTTTTAATGTCCTATTCCTAGAGTCATTTGGTTATATCTGAATCTCATATTTAATGCTTTTCAAGACTGTATAGAAAAAGTTAGGAACCCACAAGTCAGAAGCTGCTAGGCTTACATATTTATTTTTCTTAATGCCATAATCTTAATTGTTTTTGTGATTCCTTTTGAAGCACTATTCTTTCTTTTTTGTAGTAGCTTCTCTCTTACTCTTTGAATGTTTGGAGTTAGTAATGCTGAAAGTACTGTCTGCTGATGCATACAATATTTTTCATGAGATGGTGGGATTTCTGTGTGTGTTATACTGCATATGGTATCTGGAAGCAAAGCAGTTAACAATTTGCAGGCCTTTTGCAAAAGTCTTAGTGGATGGTCCTTGTAATGATAATCAGAGCAAGTTTGGGGCAAGACTACTTTGAAAAAGTTTGTTATATTTTCTCCTTTTCTAATATCAGATGTAGAGGGATCTAGGTGTGAAGTAATGTCATGTAGCAGTTAAAAATTTAAAATCACCCAACACCAAACCCACAACCTCTGAGGAAGAGTTATGAGTTGCATAATCTGAAAGAAATGTTTCAATAAAACTGTTAACAGATTGAGACTACTATGCCAGATGGGAAAGGAATTCCCTGAAGACAAAGGACAATTTGTTGGATCTCTAGGAGCTTTGTATTGATATCACAATACGTGTTTCCAAACTCTGTTATTTTGTCAGGGAAACCTCATTCTAAATGGACAGAATAACTTGGAGGAAAATTTGAGGGGGAGGCTTCCTTTCTTAGGGAGCCATCTGGTTCACAGTTTGAGGCTTCCTACTCTACTCTCTAAGTTGTCTTTAGTTGCAATGACTGTTCTGTCTGTGTCCCAGCGCTTGGATCCTAGTACACGTGATAGTTACTGTAAACCAAACAGAAGATACATGTGTGAAACTTGGTCTCAGAATTGTTATTCTTTTGATAGGAATAGATTTATTTTTAAAGCACGATTTTAAAAGTATATTAGAAAACATTAATTTAGTCCAAACATGTATTCTGCATTTTGGATTATTTTTTCCTGTTGCATAACACACTGAAGTATTCCTTTGGATTATTTTCTCCTCTCTACATTCTAGAGATGTGCCTCAATAGACTCTTTAAGTCATAGAATTAGCATCCCTGCCCCTGTCGAGAGTCTTACAAAAGTTGGTTACTTACTGCTGAATGTAATGGGTGGGAAAAAAAAAGTATTTGTAAAAATCATTCAAAATGTTTCTGTGCAACTCTTCAACGTCTTGAATAGCCTTTGAATGTCTCTAAAAGCTGTGTGCAGTTGTCCTATTTTCTTGCCTACTGCGATTATGTAAATGTAATTTTTTTAAAAAGTGTTATGTATAATGACAAGTGAATTATTAACAGTGATTGAGGGTTGTCCACCACGACCCAGCCTTTTTTCCAGCATAACAGATGCAAACCATTGCATGGTCAATAGAAAGAGTTATTTGGTTCTCTTAAATTCTCAGTTCAAATAAAATTGGATTGTGGGAAAGAGAATCAATAGTTTAAATAGTTTACTTAAAAGCGATGGGGAGATCAAAAAGAGGCTTTATAACAGGTCAGATATGTTGAGAGTACTGTGCTCTGTGCTTAGTCAGCTCTTAGCAGCACTTCTGTTAGCCATGTTAATAGTTATATAGCACCAAGATAAAGCAGAACAAGAATGATGTCTTTGAAAGGACAGTTTTAAAACAAGCTTTTGAAACCTTACAGTTCTGAGGATATTACAGCCGGAATCTAACTCTTTCAAGGTAGAAATCCCAAATTTACTGGGGAGCTGGACAGAATGAATAGGTTAGTCATCAGATTTGGATGTAATGAAAATGAGAAGGGAATGATCTGTTCTCTGGCAGTTGATAGCACTGGTTTGTAGATTTTAGAAGGCTTCTTTTTTGCGTTCTTTATCGTTGTATCGTCTGAACGACTGTAAGTAATGAATTTCATTGTTGCAAGATATTTTGAGTTACAGAATGATTAATCCTAGTTCACAGCTGGGGGTGTAGACACTAGATAGCCTATAGATTTATTCAAGTATTCCTCAGAAGAGTAGTCTGAACCAGTAACTGAGTCCATTTTCTTTAAGAATAGTTTATTGTCTTTACATTTTCCATAATGATTTCTCCATGGATCATTTGCTGCTGTTGCACTAATTTCAATAAATTTAATCTAGAAAAGTAGAATCATTCTAAATCTTGTTAAATTTTGCAATTAAGAAAGCTGAGTACTTCTCAGGGTCAGCTCAAGCAGCAGAGGTGAATTTTTTAGTTCAGTTTCTGAATAGAAAAATTTGAAAAGGGGAAAAAAGGAATCCTTTTCAGTGAAACCAAAACTGGGTAGGAGGAATTGTTGTGTTTTTTTTTTTTAAAGTCTATATATACCATATATGAAAAAACCCATCCCGGCAGAACACAGTATTTCATTTGTTCTGTGGAAAGATGTATGGCGCCTTTCTTTTTTTTTTTTTTTTTTAATATGTCTTGCTTTAGCCTTTTATCTAAACTTTTCCACTTCTTCCAGTGATGGGAATTTTGTGGAGATTGTAGTGGTTGCTCCAAGAACACAAGGATTGCTTAGTGTTTGTCCAGCATGCGTAATAATTGAGTTGATGAACATAGTTCTTATGTCTGTTATGGGTTACGTTCTGCTAAGTTTTATAGCACGTGAGAAGGAGGGAGAGAATTAAATGCCAGGGATGCAAATTTTCCACTGTATTCCATAAATGTGCTGAGTGTGAGGACTCTGATCTTGTGCAGTGTCAGATCAGCACCACAGAAATGTCTTTTCTAATGACCCTTAGAATGGAGCCTTCATGTTTTCTAGTGGCTGAACTTTGGTAGAGGGGTAACCAGTTGGTATGGCAATTCATTCATTTACAGCCAGGCTGCTAAATGCTATGCTTAGAAGACTTGCTGCTTCTAAAATTGAGAAAAAATAAACCTCAGACAATTCCAGTTTAACCTTTTTTTCTGCATTCACTACTTCTGGCTTGCATTTGGCTGGTAGGATGTAAGAGAAGCTAACAACTTTATTTGTCCTTTATTGTATGCTGCTCATATCACAGTAAATGAAAGAGAGTTTTTTGGGTTGTGTTTTTTAAAAAATAATCTTACCGGAATAGAAATTCTGCCTGAAACAACTGAAATATTATCTTACTAACAGCATAAAGCGTGGATTAAATTTTTTGTGAATATGTGGTTTGGTTAAAATGGAATGGCATAGGACTGGTTTGTCTGATGTTAAAGCCGTGTGAGGCAAGTATATTTTAAAGTAACTTACAAAAATAATGTTAGGAAAACACAAGAGTTATATAGCAAATGCAGTGCACAACATTCTTGATAACCTGACTGCTGACTGAAGATGAACGGATCTGTACCAAAGCAGTTTGTTAGAATGGTTCTTGGAAAAACAATGTTAGACCATTTATGTCCAAATAAACATCATTGATAACAGATGAAGAATATTAACATAGAATTATAGAGTAATATAATTAACTGTATTTTTTCTGTGTTTGTAAGTGGTTTGTAGCCATTTATAAGTCAAATTTGTTTTGGGTTTTTCTGCAATGAATATGTTGAGCGCAGAATTTAGCTGATGCAGTAAAATGGACAAGCTGTTCAGTCTCATTGTGTGCATTTCTACGGGGCTAGAGCCAATTCAGAGATCTGTTCTCAACTAATTTCCAGAATTCAGTGGCAGCTCTTGAAAAGTGACTCACCAGCCCAGTCTCATTCCTACAGATCATCATTACAGTCCCTCTTAAATCTTCCTCTGATGGAGTTGAGAATAGAAGGTGCAGCTGAATGATTAAGAAGTCCTTAAAAATACCTAACGGGTGTATATATATAAAGTAGCTTTTTAAAAGTGGAATCTTATTAGAGCCCAGCAAGAAAGCTGAAATAATTTGCCTGTTTCTCCTGTAGAATGTGTCAAGTAACTTCTACGCAGTATTTCTAGAAGTGTATTTATCTTGTTTGTAATTAAACTTGAAATGTTGATGTAATTGCAGACTGTGCTACATGCAAAGTATAAAACAACCTTGCTGTGTGTTCTTCAATGGGCAATTTAGAAAAACTGCTATAAGCACGTTACTGCAAGCTCCACAGGATGTAGAGTATTCCCGTAACAGGGCAGAAGAGTAAATCTGAGGATGCTGCAGAAATACAGAGCAGGCTACAGCCTCTGGTCATCAGAAGTTACTATATCCAGTGTTAGTGTTTCTACTCTAGCACTCCTAAGGGCCTTTGAAATTTCCCTCTCTCCTACAGTAGTCAAAGATTTTTTTTTTTTTTTTTTTTGCTATATGCCATTTCACTCAGAAAACTGCCACATGACCAATAAAATTCATTTCTCCTTTGTGTGCACAAATACAAATTGATTAACAAAGGAAAGCAGGCTCCATGTCTTCCATATGCAATTTCAAGGTACTTTGGTGTTAAGCTTACTGCTTCAGATCTCAGTGAAGTTAAGCAGCTTTCCTACCTGAATTTGCTACCTACATTCTGTAGAGACGTACCTTTAATCTTGATGGTTCCATCAAGTTTCAAGAAGCAAAGGATCTTCCTGAGTCAGCGGTAGTAATTTTTTCCTAGTGAAGAAAGCATGGCATTTAGCTTTTTATACTTGGAACACAGACTTTGTTTCTCTGAACCATAACCTCATGCAGGCTTTCCCTGGAGAAGCACTGCCTTATTCCCTTGGGGACAGCAGTGAAACCTTCTTACTTCCTTTTGGCATAAACAAAAGTAAATTCAGTATGTGCATAGGTGCTAGGCCTTGATCATTGCAAAGTCTTCCTGGATTTGCGTGAGAGTTTTGGACGCATAAGTGATTTTACCATATGATGGATAATATGCTTCTTTAGCAGTAATAATTAATGGCTGTTAAAAGTGATTTAACATGACTTGAAGCCTGGTATCAGTATCAAAGATGTATACAATATATGAAGAACAAACTAAAATGATACACAACACTAGCTGGTAAGGTGATAGTATTTGCTTTGGCTCATTTTACAAAAAGGAATTGTACTGTTGTTAAGTTCTGAATAGTTTTTGAAAACATGCTCATTTGCTAAGTCCTCTGAGGGAGCAAAACTTGAAAGGAACCATGCTATTTGAAATGTGTCAAGCACAAATGACCGATATGTCTGTCTGCCAAAATTATATGGCTTCATTTGGCTTTCTAAATGGTGTTTTTGCGGTAGTGTCATACATAAGAGATGATTAATAGAATGAGGAAAATGAGGAGCTGAAAAAAAACCCCACAAAACAATTTTCTTCCCTTGTGTTATTACAGGGTTGAAAAAATCTGAGACATCCTACAGCTGTTAGAAACCATTGCAAAGAAAGCTTTTTGCCCTGCAAACAGCTTCATGAAAATAAGCATAAAAAGACGTTGCCATTTTAGCAACATCTTTTGAACATTAAGTCTCTCTTCTTGTACGTTAAAGCCTCAGAAACACTTTCCCTTATAGGCTGGGAATTCTCTTTCTTTGAGGTAAGGATGAATCTGTGATTGTTTGATCTATTTTATGTTTAAGGAGATTATCATATATTCAGGATAATGAAAACCATTTCAAATGCACAGTGCA
>NW_009193554.1:0-29721 GCF_000690835.1 Fulmarus glacialis | reverse complement strand
GCTGAGGTCTGCAAAACCAGAGCTCTCGAATTTAACAGAGCTCAGAGACATGCTTCTGGACTAACATTGTGTGTTAAGAAGTTTCTTCCTTGCCGTGTTGGGTTGTAGCATTTTTTTGTCATTGTGGTTTTTGTTTTTTTTTTTTTTTGGTTGGGGGTTTTTTTGTTTGGGTTGGGTTTGTTTGCGTGGCAGGTGTTGGTTATTTTTACTTAGACATAATTCCTATTTATTTTCTTGTGCTACACAGGGACTCAAAATATGATTCTGTGATACAAATTGTAAAGCCGTGAGGTCAAGGTCCTGTGCCTCCCTCTTATTTATTTATTTATTTTCAACATGTATTAAAACACTGGCAGAGTTTTTGTTTTTCTTTCTCCCTCTCCTGTATAGTTACCTAAACAGTTTTGTGTTTAGATCTCTGAATATAACTTAAATTACAGACATGTTGCAGTTCTTAAGTCGAGCTTCGGGTCCTTACGTATTCAGGTTGGAGAAAATGGAACAGGGAGGAATTGTCTTTTTATGTTGCTTTAAAAATTCTTTAATACATTTCTGTAGAGTATCTTTGTGTCTAACTTAGGAATTGTTAGATTTTTTTTTTTAGATGTTCATGGGTCTTTTTCTAGATGAAACTTCTTTTTGTGATACCAACTTCTAGTAAAAAAAGTTTCATGGGGTGCTTGCGAGTTTCATTCCTGCATGAGAGTTCATAGCTTAATGTTGTCATGGAGTGATCGGAAAAACACGAAAGGTGGCAACGTGAATATACAGGCCTTTCATGCTAGACGTATTAAACATTTTCTCAGCTATCAGTTTCACAAGAAATAATTGAATTAAAGTAGCTCATTTAGTTACTGAACATCTCTGAAAGTGCAGGGGCTGGTTGTCTTAGGGGACTTGGAAAGCTGTCTTAGGAAGCACATCATTTGGGGTTTCCAGCATGCTGTGTAGCAGACAGCGGTGGCTCGGCTTGAGTGTACCCTCTGCCCTGGCACTCTTCCCTGGACAATTTTAGGTGCCAGCCTCTTCTCACTCTGCACTGTCCTAGGGACTAGCTGCGCCGGGGCAGTGTGGAACTTGGGTGGGCCAAGGGAGCTGGTGAACTGAGTTGGGCACTGGTGAGCAATGTGTAGGAACAACAAGGTGTGTTCTGGGGAGGACCGTCAAGACTGTCAATAGATTGAAAACCAGAGTCAGTGGCATAAATTGCATTGAAGGAATGATTAAATTCTTTGAGTTTTTTCCTACCTCTTTTCTCATTTGATTATGGGTTAGGACTACAGGTCAATTAACAACCCTCCTCTGTGCCTTACTCTGCTCAGTTCTTCACTGTAAACTGTGAAATCAGCAAAGCTGTCAGACTCAACTCCTGTGGAAATGGTGAAGGGTTTTAATTAAAATTGTTAAAATTGTTTTGTTATAGACATATTGTCAATTGTTAATACACAAACAGCATATTGGTATGTTGTTATACTTGTGCTATATAATTATATTATCTACAATTTATTAAAAAAATGATAGAAGTTATTGACACATCAAGGCCTGTAGACTTTCCATAACTAAAACTTACCTTCCAGAGCATCCCTTCTGTCTCAAGAGCTCTAACAGTATGATTTGGTGCAAATTTGGAAAATGCAGGCTCATGAAACACCTTGATTTTTTTGAACAACGTGGCACTGTTTAATAGAGCAGAAAATTAGATCTATTAAATTTCTGGTAACTATATAGAACAACATATTTCATTACTGTATGTGTGAAACTTTTTCTTATAGGCAATTACTGAACTTAAGGGCATCAGTGCAGGAGGAAGAAGCAGGACTTTTCCCCTTTTAAAATTCTTAACTCTGATACTTAGGAGAAGGCAACATGACCTTGTTGTGCCAGGCTTATCAGGCTGCATTTCAAATTGGGCTGTGATTATTATAGTTGGCTTCATTCATTATTAGTTCATCTCTTCCATCAAAAGCATTTGTGTCTGTGCCTAGTCCTGAGCTAAATCTTAGCCCATCATCATCAAGCCAACTTCTATTTTGATAAAATCGAAGTAAATGGGCAGCTGTTTTGTGTCCATTTTCAATGCCTTGCAACATGCTTGTGAAATGATGCCATACATCTAAATCATCCTTTTCCCCTAATTTTAAATGTATTTTTAGTATTGAAGGCATTCTGACACTTTTTGCAACTAACTATGCAAAATCCTCAAGTAACTCAGACAAAAGGATGAACAAATTTTTCTGCTCTGCAGAATCCAGGGTAGGGTGCAACACAACACAGAAGAAAGCTTATAGAGGAAGAGCCCCTGAAAACTAACCAGTTAGCAGTGTGAGGGTACTGTTTCCTTATGAAAAAGGAAAAATAGCTTAATCCCTTTTTCACGAACAATGAAACAGGAACACTTCTGGTAGACTGCAGCACCTACCATGCTATCAGGTCACACTTGCTTGTAGCTATGGTGGCTATGTAGCTGTAGTTTGTCAGCTATCCCTCCACCGTTCTTAATTCACAAATTGAAAATATCTATTCCTTTCAGTTAGGAACAAATCTTCGATAAAAGATTCTTAGCCAGTGAACACTTATAATTTATACAAAAACACTCCTTAAAACACCTGGAATTCTTTTACCTCCTATGCGTTATCTGTGTGTGTGTGTTACAGGAAGGGTTAGGGCTAATGGGCAATAAGTCCGTACTGTGTAAGTAACTTCATAAATATGGAGTAATAGGAGTTTCTGCTCAAAAGAACTTATTCTAAGTACACCTAACCCTTATGGTATCATTGCCCTTTAAAAATATTTGTCAATTAATAGTTTTTTTGCCCTTCACCTTACTTAAGAATTGGAAGAAAATATGTCGGGAAGATTTCTTAAAATATTTCTCAGAGATTTCTGAAAAAAATTCCTTGTTACACCGTAGTTATGGAATCTCTTTTTGAGCTGTGGTAAGCGAGATACTTGGAAATGTTTTCCTTATTTGGTAAAGACCTCTGGTTTCAGTAAAGTCTCAGTAGAATTTCCTTTTTCTTCTCATCTTTCCCACCATTAAATCTTTTTTTTCATTAATTTCTAGAACCAAGTGGAATATATTTTTTTCTTTGTGGAAAGACTAAAACTTTTTTCTTAATGAAATCTTCTCTAACTGTGAATAGAAAAATTTCTTCTAAATGTTCTGGCAAACCAAAACATTCACATTTTTTAAGGACAGAAGACGTCATCTTTAAGAAATGGCATATTATAAAAAATGTTACTTTCAATCAATGTGTGTTTCTTACAGAGAATTTTCAAACAGTCTAACTCTGCGTCACTTCAAGCATATTACTGACTGCAGCTTGAATTTGAAGGGAAAAAAGCATCCCCAAACTTTGAAGCAGCTTATTACATTCTCTCCATATTTTCTGAGGACTGAATACATTTGACAACTGTTTATGGTTATCAACTTAATCTAAAATGAACTTTCCTAGAAAAATATTACCAAGGTAAATGCACTGACAAAGGTAACTAAGGCAAAACTCTGCTTTGGCTATGTTTCTTCGGGGAAACATTTCATAGACAGAAATCATGTTCTCAAGAGTGAGGGAAAATCATTATAAGAGGAATTTCATTATTGCTGAAAAGAATATAATGGGTTTATATATGATGGAGAAAGATGGCATCACTCATTTGAAGCCTCTCTTAATGCACCGGTGACTTTACCATTTCAGCGAAATGCCAAAAAGGATGCACGTTATGAACCCTGGTGTCTTTATTACTGCAGCATATTATCCTGACATATTCTTTATTGTTTAAGTGTCATTGAGCAGAGCCGACATTTCAGAGCAGAATTCTTCTCTCAGTTTTTTTTAACATCTTCTTGCCATTTGGTTCATTCCTCTTCAACTCCCTCTTGCTTTGAATTTGCTGTTCTTATTCCTCACCTTTTGCTTTCCCATTCCTTTTATAGCCTTGTTAGCATTAGTTAAGTGATGTTCATTGCCGTTTAAACAACTCTGGGAAAAATTTAAGACTTGCATCTGATTATCAAATTGTCTTAGAAGTGAGAATTCAGTACCATTCAGGCCTGGTTTTATTACTCTTAGGTAGTTTGCTTTGCTGTTATAGCTAAAAATAAAGTGATTTATGAAGATAAATCAGACGTGCATCATTCTCCTAGTTTGCAAGAAGGGCTACATATCACATTATGTAAGTCAGAGAAGTGTGAGAATATTAATAACTCTGTCAATCAATGTAATGTTTCTTCATTTTAAGCCACATTTTACCTCTAATCTTAAAGCAGAATAGTAATCCCCAGTTTTAAAATATTACTGCCTACCAGTCCATTCCAAAGTGCCTTTCACTGTATTATTCCCATTTATAAATCAGGAAGAAGTGAAGCAAAAGGGGAAGGAAAGGTAAAATCAGCTTTCTGAGCCCCATTCAGCTTCTTCCTCGCCTCCATTATACTTAACGTGTGATACAGCTCTTTATTTTAAAGTATCTTTATTAAGATAATCATGTCCTCTTGGACTCACACCACAATGATGGTCATCTTTTCTCATTCTGTCCTTTTTGACAGCAGAGAAGAGGGATAAGTTGCTTTTTTCTTCACTACCACAAATGAGTCTGAGAGCTCATAAATACATACAGAGGGTCTTATTCTACTCTGAAAGCAACTTTAGCCTGAAATAATTTCAGAAGCCTTTCTGGCCTTGCTCCTGAATTGTGCAGGTTTCTGGGAAGAAAGCTGGTATCTTTAAGGAGATGAATAAACCTCTGTGGAAGCAAGGAGGACATTAACATCTTAAGATGAGTCTGCAGTTATGCCAATGGCAGCAGTGACACGTGCCAGCTGAACTGGGTTTGTCAGCAAACAAAAGAAGGGAGCTTTTTTCAGATGAAGGTACAGGTGGTTGGTACAGGGGACAAAATTAGTTGAAATACATTGCATAAACACACTGACAGTTTTTCTTTCTCTCTATTCGTTGTGCCCTGTAAAACAGGAAAGATTTCCATGGACAGAAATGTGTGACTGTAGTTAGCCTATCGGGATGACCATTTGGAGTGTAGCTTTTAATTTTTTTATCATCGCCCCATATCAAAAGGAAAGGTAATGCCGTAGACATACTATCTCTATATTGTCCAAGCACTGTTCTCATAGAAGTCCTTCATCTTTGTCCAAATGTAACAGGTTGTCTTCATGATTGTCTTGCTTGGTAAGGAAAGAGGAGAGGATAGTTGCACTGTGGGAATATGATTAGTAGAAGTGCTTAGGTTCCTGCGTGCCACTTAATGAGAAAGGGAGTGGCAGGTGCTCCATCTCTTTCAAATCAAGGTCTTTGTACCTCATGCTGACATCCACATATTGGGTTCCTCAGACTTGGGTACAGCCTCCAGGCAAAAATAACATGTCTCTACTGTCCTGTCTGCTCTGAAAGGTTATTTCTAGGATGGTTATTATTTATTTCTGGTTTTGTTCCAGCTGTTAACACTGTAGTGTTTCTGCACATCTTGATTCCCAAAGCCCAACTGTTGATTACGTGCTCAAGTAAATGGCCCTGGATGTACTTATCAAGCATTGACTTCATAAGTAATATTCAAGTGCTATATGAATGCTGATATATTTAAAAAAAAAAAACAAACACAAAACCACAGCTGTGGACCAGATCCTTTCCTGATGTAAACTGATGTCACTCGGAAAACATGTTTCTGCTGGGAGTCAACATGGGGTGACCTTGATAGCTAGAGGTTGGGAGACACAATTACATGGAACCACTTTACACTTTTGTAAAAGCAGTTGTAAAACACTCTCCTGTTGAATTCGAAGGATGTTTGTGGCAACTCTTTTGAAAAGGTCATTGACTGTACAAGGATGAAAGTTGTGGGCAATCAAGTTCTGTAATTTATTTCTGCCTACTGAAGAAAAAGGGCATATGTTTCTAAAGAATTTGTTGACTTTTACTCCTTTTGATTTTTATTTAACATTATATTGATTTTTATACAAACTTTAAGTGAATCATTTCGTTTTGGAATAAACACACATAAAAACACAACATCAGACTATTTAGCATACAATAAATTACCAAGAATACATGCAGTCTCAGAATTTCTGCGTATGAAGTACATGGCACTGTTTAGAACCTGAACTTCAGGGTTCTAGATCATAAAGTGATGATTTTATTTTACTGTATTTTGATGGAGCATTTATAAATTCAGAGTAGACATACAGGTGATGAGAAAGAACATATTCTCCACAACCTCAGATTATTTGGCTGAAGATGGGATTTTTTTTTTTAAAAAACAAACAAAAAAAAAAATAAAAAGCCTGGGTGTGGGTGGGGAGCAAATAACTTGCCTAGCAAGTTGTTGCCGAGCTGTGACCTACACAGCTGTTTGTTTGAGAACTCTTGCCCATACTGTGATTTGAGAGATGATAAATGTGAAGCAATTAGCACTGATTCATGCTTGTAAGTGCTACTTGAAGGTTCAGTCGAGGAACTGTGCTTTTGTATGATTTTGTGTAAGTGGTGCTTCAGCATATTTAATAAGGTCAGTTATAATACATGTTTGAAAACTGCATAAATGCAATCAGGAAAACATTTCTGATTGCATGAATAATAGTTGTCGTACATCCTTAAAATGCAGTAAATTATAATGTGATATAAATTGAGCTCTAGAGACATTTTTACATTAATAAACTTAAAAGCTCATATATTTTGACTAAGTGTTCTGATTAAGGAGGCATTTGAAGAGGGTGAGGAGGGAATACCCAGTTGCTGAAGAAAAGGCAGTTACAGATGTCATAGAACCAAATCCTATGTTGTTTGCATAGGATATTGGCACATATGTTCCAGGCAATCACAGTGTATCAGTGCTGAGGAACAGGCTTGGAGACCTCATGACAAACTTGCAAATGATGTAACGCTACATCCAGAATTGTGCGTGAAGTCAAAATGTGGTGGGAAAAAACTGGCCAACTAAAAGCTGTCATTTAGAAGAACAGCCAATGATACTATCTGCAATCTGGCTCAAACATCAAAGTGATGTTACAGGATTTATGCTTGTTTAGAGTAGCTAAAACGTAGTATGGTTGATTGTCCCAGCAAAGGCCTAAAGCTTGTCTAGAGTATGTCCGTTGATTACCCTGGAGTTTGTTTGAGCTTAATCAGCTGAGTCTTTCATGGAAATTCTAACCTGAGCTGATGACACAGAGTAGGATGGATGGGGTTTGTGCAACTAAAGTGTAGGTGGTGCTTAGATAAAGCATATTATGAAGAGGTCTCTCCAGCAGCAAAATGATGATAGGCAGTGTGCTCAGTGTGCTTGTCCCTTATTCTCTGCTCCTTGCAGTGTCAGTGAATGTAAGAGCACATGTGGGGAATCCTTTATTTTGGGGGCTCAGAGCAGCTAAATGTCAGGTGAGAACGGAACCATGGACAGTTGGAATCAGAATACCTGTGAGACATGTGAGTGGAAATGTCATGTGCTGGAAAAGAAACACTAGTTCTAACAAAAACCCAACTGCTCTACTGATTATGACTCAATGTAGTAGATCTGCATACCTGAAATAAGGATTGCTAAAGGGATTCATGGGAACCCAGTAAACTTTGTAGCAGCTGTTTAAGTAGCCAGCACTGACAGTTGTTAGGAATGCTGCAAAGCGTTTGTGCAGATGGTTGTAATATTATCTACTAATTCTTGTCCTGTTTGTACCAGTTGAAATTGTATAAGCACGTGTCCAGTACACTAATGAGAGTTCTATGTGTTATTTTTTCTTGTGTATCAGCGAGATCTCTTTTGAGGTTTTGCTTGAAACGATTTAAATGTGAGAATATCTTCTTGAAGATGCACCTGTAGTTACATGCTTTGCTTTATTCTGATACAGGTACTTCAGGCTTATTAGATGGCCGGCCAACCAACACATGGTGACTGTTATAAGTCATAGTAGAATAGGGCTGGCAAGACCTCAAAGTTATTTGGCCCATCCTTTTGCTCCAACACCTGTGCTTTTTCTGACAAATATTTATCAAGCCTGTTCCCACACTAAATATTCCTACTGTATGTTGCTCCACAACTTGCACATGCACTTCGCTCTTCTTGACTTAAATAAGATTGTCTAGTGTCTCGTCAGAATCTTTCTGCTGGAATTTGAGGTGATTGTTTCTTGTCCTATTTACATGAATATAAAGAATAGATACTTCTCATCTGCATTAATCTTTTGGGGGCTGTTTCTTATCTTACCTGCAGACTGCAAGCATTATGGGTTACTTGAGGGGGCACAGTATCCATTTTTCTCCATTTCCAAAGTCAGTATGAGTTTCCTTCACTGCTGTTCATTTACTGACTGTTTCCGTGATCCTGTTACATCCCCCAGTTTTCACTGCTGGAACAATTCCAAAGGCCCACTGAAGAATTCAGTGTCCATGAACAAGTTAATATGGTTTCTGGTTCACATAAATTTCCTTCCCCTTTCGGCTGCTTAATTGCCTGTTAATTATATTCCCTGTGTCCTTTTGATATGCGTGTTAAATGTGAAATTTATGTACATAAAAGCTCTTTCTTTACGTTTTACTGCATGTTAAAAAAGACAGTACTGAAGTTTCTTGAGTTTCATAAAGTTTTGGGGGAAAAAGTGGAGGCTGTAGGACTTGAAGGACCCCTGTGTTAGGTGAGAAGAATGTAGGGATGAAGATGATGAATGTGGTTTCATAGGTGGATGAGAGCTTAAGGAACTCTGGAAAGCAACTGGCTTTGTGTTTAGCCTCTAAAGAGAGGAAAATTGTGTTACTGAGACTGAAACTCCCTTGGATTTCTCATTCAATTCCAACCTTGTACTCCCTGGACTAATAAACAGATAAAGAAGAACTAATAAAAAAAAGAATCAGGTTAAAGAGAGCATCTGTAGCTGTTAGCACAGCTGCATCATAGATTGCATCATAGATTGCTCTCAAGCAAAATCGTTCACTAAGGCTATTGAAAAGACAAAAGCTTCTGCTTTTAATCGTTGCCTGCTGAAGAGATTGACCTTTGGCTGTGCTGAGGCAGGAGGGCTGCAAAGAAAAATGCAGATTGGAAATTCATTTGCCTTCATTTTTAGGTTCGATTCCTTCCTCACTGCAGGCCATAGCTGCCAACAGGTTTCTCAGAGCCACTCAGGTGGTCTCAGGCTCTTCATGATCAACGTATGTTTCGGGTGGTGTCAGCAATTCTCTAGATGCTGGGTTGTCTTGCTAAAGGCCTCTTCTGCTCTCTGTTAGCAGTACTGTATCTTCCCTGCATGCTCTGTAAAGAATGAGGAGATCTGAATTAATTTCTGGTTGCTTACATTTATCCAATTACGACTCTGACCCACTTTCTGCCCTTTGCTGACTTTAAAAAAAAAAAATCACAACGAAAAACCCCACTGGAAATTGTACAGGTATATCTAAGGGCAAAATGTAGCTCTATATATATATTTTCTCTACTCTTACTTTAAATTGCATGACTACAAATCTTTGTTTGCTTAGCCTGCTGTATTTTCCCATGCCACGGTATGATGGCAAAGCAAAATGCTTCTGTGTAAACAGAAGCAAGTTCATTAAAATGAAAACCTTTAAGTTAGAAGCCTGACTTTAAACCCATTCCAAATGCTGCAGTGCATGTTTAGTACACCAATTCCCGGTGGTATGTGCAGCACACTTCATTCAGGTGGATAGGGGTGGATAGCTTAAATTTTATTAGGTCTGGCAGTTCTTTATTTCACTGCTGATTAGATGACCTATGAGCAGTGTAGCATGTCACCCTTGCGTTGGGAAAGAATTGGCACTGCCTGCGGGGTTGGATTCAATTGTTGGGACGTACGAATGACTGCTTCCAAATGCTTGACAGAGATGAATAAAGTGCAGAGTTTCTTAAAGAGAATCAATGACAAATGGCAGATGCTATTTTCTTTAACTTTTTTCTTGAGGGATGGGGAGAGGAGGTTGCATTTTCAAAGTAACAAATATTATAAAGAATTGTAGACAGCTAACAAGGGATTGTGAAGATAGGGTGCATCTTGAGCTATCCTGTGTGGTAGGATTGAGGCTTAGAGCCTCAGGCCCAGTCCTGCCCTTGGTGACATAATGCACAATTCCCTGTAACACTGAGAGCTTCATGAATGTGAAGTGAAGATGGATTCACAAGTGTGATACTTTATTTCTTCTTGTAAAACATTTTAAGTACCTGTGGGCACCATTCTATTTGGGGTTTTCTTTTGATGCAGTCCCTTAAAATGGTGATTTTAGAGGAACTATTTTATGGCAGCTCTAGGGAAGAATTAATGTAGTAAAGCTTCACTATCTTCTCTGGGGTGTCCGTGACCCAGCTCATACACATTTCTGGGGAATGTTCATTTGCCATAGTTGTTAGCTACTAGCTATGTATGAGTATTTTGGGAAGAAACTTGTCGCTAATCTTGATTTTTAAAACATTGTTGAGATTCCTCTTTATTGGAAAAAACTGTTGCACTGTTTCTGTTACAAGTTTGTTGAAATAAAACTTAGAATTATAATTAAATGTGTCACACTACTAACACACTGTTACGTATAATTCACATTTAGTGAAGAGTAGGCAGGTGTTTGGTTTTTTTCCCATCAACATTTCAATGCAAGTTTGGGTGTGATGTTACTCTTGGGAAAATCTGTTCTTGTGGAAATTTGTCCTCAGATTGAAAACTGTATGAGGGGGGCAATGAGGGGCCCAGCATTTTCAACACAATAGTTCCCACCAGCCCCTAAGTGAAAACCCTACTTGCTTTTCAAATCCTGTTCCAGCTGTTTTAAACTTCTAGACCTACAAGACAGTCATGCTATTCAGTGCTTTTATAGAATAAAAAAAAAAATCCCACCATCACCAAAAAATAGAAGCTATTGATATGTCAAAAAGTGTTAATGTAATCCACCTACACACACTTAATTTGGCCTGTTGAATTCTTCTCGCTTTTCTCCTACTCTCCCGATGTTTCTGAAGAGTTACAGGGTGTGTGGCCTCGTATATACTCCTTTGCAACTCAAGTCCTGATGTGGCTGAGAAAAGGAATGTGGAAAGCGCATCTTTCTGAAATGGACCTAGTGTGCCATTTTCCTGTAGAGTTATATGCTTCCCTAATAATAAAAATGTTCATTTTAAATGCAATTTCTCCAACAAGTATATCTCATATATAACTTATACTGAAGACTCCCTAGAGAGCTGAGTTTCAGTAACCTTCCTTTGGGGACCAACTGGCTTATGAGAGACTTTTTTTTTTTTCTTCTCTCTCCAGACTTCAGTTCCAGAAACGATACCTGAAAAAGCAGTCCTGTATTTTCCTGTACTATGGGCTTTGTGGTCATCTGGTTCTTTCTGTAGTATCACTGAGTGCCTATTAAATTGGAGTTCAGGGTAGCTAGATATGAGGCAGGAGATACAGGAAAAGTCTGTTTTAGGTGCTTAATATACCCTAGCAAAGTTTCTTGAAAAAGATCTGCAAAAGCATATCACATTCTGATTGGTGGGTGTATATAGAAAGCAAATAGAAGGAAACCCTTTTCATCACTTGCAGATAAATTTAGCTGCAACATAAAAATATACTGTAGGGGCAAAAAAGAGAATGTATGTTGAGAAGTGGAAAGACTATTAGGGAAAAGTGATTCTAATCTAAAGAACACAGTTTCTAGAAGGGAAAGACAGTTTTGTGAGTTTCACCCATTAGGTTACATATTTCTTTTATCTGTATGGCATGTACGAGTGTATGAAATTAAACTTATTTTATTACGGATTTTAACTGTTGGGTAAAAAAAAGGATTATTTTTCATTTGGGTCAACATACAAAATTATTTCTGATTTTGCTAACAGCTGAAATCTCTTCTGTAAAATTTTTGCCATCAGAATTTGCTGCATATGTAAATAGAAAAGGCTTATATGGAAGAATGAATCCAAGTGATTAAATGACAAATGGTGTTGCTTTTTTCTAATAATGAAATAAGCGAAGAGCTTCAGAAAACGAGGGGAAAAAATCAGGAGTTAACTACTTTTATGAGTAGCTGCCTTTCTAACCTTTATCTAAGTAGTTTTTTACATTTGCCTCTTGAAAACCCCAAGTTCATTCAAATCAAAATCTTTTTGTAGGAAGGTACCTGTTTCCACAGAGCTGTTATCAGAACAGGATGGGATTTCATATCCAAACTGTATTGAGATAGACAGATGAGAGCAGGTCAGTAATTAAGGTATCAGCATATGGATATAGCACATCTACCTGAAGTCCTTGCTCTGAGTCATTAGTGTGAAGCACTTGTGCAGTTTCACAAGTATCTTCTCAGTGGAAGTACTACTCTAGGCAGATCCATGCTTCTTTGCATATATAAACCTGCCTCTCTGCAGCCCACTGTGTTGTGATGGGCCATTCAAGATGGTTGTATTTGCCACACAGTTGTATTTGGTTTGGGGGAAAGAACAGGTTGGGCCAGAGGAGTAGGGCTGCCTAAGCAAGCACTGCTGTATAAAGAAGTGTTTGTGAAGTTGGGCCTTAAGTTCCAAACATATTTCTTCTTGTAAGGAACTGAACCCAACAGTGCTGTCCTGTGCAGTAACAAATAACTTCATAATCTTGGTGCCCTTTGTTTCTGAGCTTCTCAAGGTTTAGTGGCTATGAGAAATGAATTGATGAATTTTCATCAGAGTCAAAATACATTCTTTTTCTATCAATGTGAATTTTAATGTGAATGTAGAAATCTTTTCTATAAATATGTTTTTCAGATTGGTTTTTTTATTTTTTCTTTTTGTCAAAGTACTATTTAATGTGGGCCATTAGGGGAAATAAAAACAATTTAGTTATTAACTAGAAATGTAAAAGGAAGAAAATCACAAAGAGATGAAAAAACGGGGTCAGCTTTGGACCTTTAAGAATAAAAACAGCTTTGAAAGTTCTCAAGCACTGTCACGAGGTTTTGCAGTTTATAACCATTTTTGCTTTTCACAAAAGTCTTAAGTCCCTCCTCTTATGACTTGCTACAGTTTTTCCAGATCCTTTATGAAGCTCGTGGAGACCAAGGGGTGAGTGATCTCATGAGAAGGTCATCCATCAACTTATTCTTTGCTCTCTGTAATTAAGCTAAGAGCACAGTGAGAGGCTCATCTCCACACACTGACCTTCCTGCAAGAAGGGGGTTATAAAATAGCAAAGCAAAATCTCTTTCCTAGTGTAATCAGATCTCTGAGACCAGGCTTGTGTACATGCAAATTGTAACCAGGACAGAGAACAGAGCCCTAAACTGGCAGTAAAGTTGTTTCTTCTCGTCCTTATAATGGGAGCCTAGATATTACACAATAAATACATTAGGAAGTCACCATTTGGCAACATATAAATTTCACTGAAGTATTTTATTCAGGGTTTTGCCATCTCTCATTAGAAAAATCTGTTAAATTAGGTTGGGCAAGACACAGGTTTCTCAAAGATGGAATAGAGAAGGTGATGTGGGGAGCTTCCGAGAATGGGACTAAACCCAGATTACTTTAGTAAAAGAGCAACAAATAGGTAAAGAGCATATTAATGAAGTGTGCAGACAACACTGAGCAGGAGAAACTGCTAAAGCTGTGAACATAATGAACATAATGAACAGGGACTAAGAAGGTAAAAACTATATAGAAAATAACAAATGGAGATCCAACCAATACATCTGGAAAAAACAATCCAAAAAGTACAGTCAGATTATTAGGTAAGACACAGTGGTGGCAGTGGGAAGCAAGTGAAGTAGAAGAAATGCAGAATAACGGATTTAGAATTTCAAGGTTAGATATATAATTGCAGTGTAAAGGGGGCTGGTCTGACTAACATGGTTTCTGGTTTACCCATCTTCTGTAGTGAATTAAGTTCTGCTGCTTAAACATTTTCACATCTAAGGGCGTATTAAATGGTCCTTCCATGAATTGTGTGCACTGAACCACGCAGTGCATTGTCCTTCAGGATTTTCAAAGTAATCAGAATCAAATCCTTATGACTAGAAACTAAGATGACAAGTTTCTGAAGGAGTAAAAAGGCAGATAGTGCTGGGGTGTTAACCATGTGACTTTGTGAAAACAAGAGAAATTCTTTTTTCTCCCAACAGATAGGTTTTACCCTTTCTTGTGCATATACTGTATTCCCAGCAAATGGCAGGTGTTCGTTTGTCCTCAAGATGGGATGTTCTGGCCATTCCTAAACTCTCATAGTACACATGATGCAGTGCTGTCCTTTGAAATGCTGCAGACTTTGAATGTATCTGCCCACTTCTTCAATTGTCCAGTCAACATGTCAGAACAGTTATCAGCATCTCTGTGCTGGCTGTTCGTTAGTGTTCAGGAGTAGTGTGGTTTTAACTTGTAAAGACTTAGCAGTCTTGGAACATACCTCTTTAAATAACTGTCTGTCTTTATCTGTGCTGCTGTGATCTGAGAGAGGGCTGATATAAATAGCCTGGTTCACTTAAACAGAAGAGAAAAAAAGGGTGGGGCTTACTGTTACACTTTTTGCCTTATTTCTGCTGTTCTTACGTATCTTAATTTACAAGAAGCTGGATTTGTTAACTTCTAAGGTTCTTCATATTTTAGCTTTATTCTCAGGGTTTTGGACAGAAAGTGTGTTCATAGTGTTGGGTGTTTCATACTGAGTTTGTGCTGTGTAGTAATGCTACTACTTACGTTAACTGGATGCTTGCTAGGCTGATGCATCTCATTATGTGCCATGCATTCTGTGTCTGACTTCTGTTCTCTGTGTTGCAACTACGTAACTCTGTCTGGGGTCCCTGACCCTCATTTTATTCATGCTGCAGTGGTGCACCGGAGTCTCACTCTATCTTGGTGTGTCTACATTCTGAAATACAGCTGTCTGATGTTTGGCTCTTTTATGCTTTGAAGAGATGGAAAACTACCGCTAACAATTACCTTTCCTTGTTAAGATTTAGGGATACTAAGCTGTGGAGGATTTTTGTGCAAGTTTTTTTTTTTTGTGAGGTTATAACACACTTTTAATAGGTTGCAATTATTTTAACCAGAGGCTGTAAATATTGGAGAGAATTAGATACGCTGTAACTTTTGCAGGTTGTTAAACAAAATTATAGGAGGAAGAGAGTGTAGGAGAATGCTTTAATGTGAGATGCATATTCTGGGTCAACAACCTAATGCGGGGACAGGTCTAGGCTATGTGGGTTGTTTTCTCAGCTGTGTGGTTGGCCTGCTGGGTGACCTTGTGAAATACGTTCCCAACTTTGTACCTCCGTTTCCTTATCTGTCTAGCTATAACCACTTCATTTGCCCTGCAGTTCCTATATAGGGAAGGTAAAAACCATCATACCACCAATACATCGTACTGCTGCAGCTACAGTCAGCTGAGTTTTGCTGGGTTCTTGACACGCTGTCTTCTGTTAGCATTTTCTATGCCTAGCAGTTGTTGGTGAGGAAGAGGTATCTGGAAATCATATATTTATTTTTTTAAGGCAAATGATGCTAGATGTGTCCTGATTTGCAAATTGTTTAGAGAACAGTCACTGCTTATTTCTTAGCGAAAGTCTAGATCTGACACTTAAGTGCCAAAATACATAGACAAATACCTATCAAGATTTTAAAAAATCACCTCACATTTCAAAATTATCCTGGAAGCTTTCTCCTTCTGTATCCAGTTCCCTTCCTTTGCAATTCCATTTACTAACTCAAGTTCATGAATTCAGTTTTATTTAAGAAATTGATGCAAATTCGGCAGTGATGCTCTCTTTTTGAATTGTACTAAATTAAGTGTAGGCATCTTTGAGCACCTAAAATTCATTTTAAAAATCTGCCCCAATGAAAACAGACATCTGATGCAGTAGTTCTGTATATCCAAGTGTTCTAGGAGTTTGAAAACAAACGTACGACAAACGAAATAATCAGTCAGCATATCTGCTTCAATTAAATATGAAGTAGGAAGACTTTTTGCAGTTATAGGATGTTACACAGACATGAAATGAATATTGATTGCCTGCACCAATTTCAGCTGTTACCCATCACTGTATTGAAACAAGACAAAAGTGAAAGGAGCTAGAACTGATATTATGATACCAGATTACTTAGCTCTTTATCTATTTTAGAATTCATCAATCTTAATTACTGGGGAGAAGATTTTTAGAAGTCTCATTCTTATTGAAAACCATTCTCTCCTCCAGTCCTTCTGTAAAAATCTGTTGGGATTAAATCTCCTCCTACCTGCAGTTATGAGAGAGTTTTTTCTGGGGGTTTTTTGTGGTGTTTTGTTTTTTTTTTTACTGAAGACCAAACAGAAGGATGCAGGGCTATCCCAGACCTTTAGCTGGATGTCTGGATAAAGAACAAAGATCCAGGTGCAGAGATGCAGCAGAGAACTTTGGTCTGTTTAGGTATGCATGAAGCATCTCCCCAGTTATTTCTGTGCCCTGGGAGAGATTTCTTCTCCCTCTTGCCACAGCTTTTCCTCCTGTCCAGAACCTACTGCTGTTCTCATAATTTGTTCCTTAAATGTTAAAGGGTTTGGAACAGGAGTTTTCTTCTTATATGCAATTTCTCTAAAAGAACCAAATCCTGTGTCTCACTCA
The DNA here is from genome assembly GCF_000690835.1 of Fulmarus glacialis. Classification (NCBI taxonomy): domain Eukaryota; kingdom Metazoa; phylum Chordata; class Aves; order Procellariiformes; family Procellariidae; genus Fulmarus; species Fulmarus glacialis. Next base: position 13,180 of record NW_009193554.1, on the reverse strand, counting down.
TAGTTGGGGCTGGTTCTTGTTCTAGTAATGAATGTCTCTAGACCTTGTGCCTAATTGAGAGGGACTGAGTAGTATGTAAAGGAAACATGTGCTCTGTTGGTATATCCTCAACAACTATGTTTGATCTGGTGCGCTGTTCTTGGTTCTTTTCATAGTAGAAATTCACTAAGTGTATAATTATCACAAAATCCTACTCCAGAATAAATAAGACCAGCAGAAAAGATAGCTTTCATTTCTCCCACCCACATTTGCCTTTTGAGGGAGAGGGGGGCAAAGTGGGAAGGAAATTAGGGGCAAGAAATTGAGGGGACAGAACAGACAACAAAGCACTCTGAGGCCATAAAAAGGAACAAAAAGAAATTATATAGAAATATATATATTTAGCATATTTCTTCTGAAGTATTTTACTGAAAAAATGTCAAAGAAGCAGATAGTAGATAGATTCTAGAACCCATTATGTCTTCCTCCTCGTTATTTGCCTACCCTTTTCTTTGTCTTTTTCTTTGGAAAAAGCCAGGTCCTGTATATAAATATCTGGAACAGTTTGTATAACAAGAGTGGACAGACTGATAGAAGATGCATTCCTTAGGGAATATCTAAATAGTTTTCCCTTGCAGCTGTTAGCAATATTTGTCACTCAGATGATAAAGCTGTTCACTGGCACTTGATCAAGCATACTTGACACCATTTTAATAAACATTGCATATTTCCCCTGTGTTGAAGTGAACTGCTTTTATCTGATAGGACAGATATTTGTTCCAGACACAGGAAGGGCACCTGACAGTGGTGCCAATATGCCACTTAGAGTAATACAGTGATGGACTACCAAGCTAGTCTGACTCACTTTGAAGGAGCCAAAGCACTTATTTCTCCAAGGACTGGCTGCTTATTCGTATTGATGAAGTATAAACAACAAACATATGCAAAAAAAAGTGAAGAAATTAGTATATTAACATTTTTGTTAAATTTCTCACAGGATTTTGAAAAAAAAGATGACAAAAGAAAAAACTGTGAAAATTGGCATGGCTTTGTTGCCAAGTGGAATATTAATAAAAGAAGATGAATTACATTGAAATCAAGTTTTCATCTTTAAATCTAACCTCTGAAAATGGCATGTCCTTTATTTTGTGTGTTACATGTACTATGAACCCTAATTAATATACATAAATCCATATGATTCTATATCCATAAAACCTTTTGAAATTCACACAAGGAAAATGGTATTGCTATGCTAAGTATTTGCATGAATGGTAGTTCATTTGACTTTTGCTACTAGTGCTGATAATGTGCTGGGGTTATAGAAACACAGGCTATGGCAAAATAAGATATGTCTGTTTATTTTTTATGGAGATAGTGTGCCCTAGACCCACCTGTGGCCAGCTCTGCGATAGAAGCCAGAAAGCCAAATCCTACATTGCTTTTGGGTATAAAGTAGGAATCCACAAGCAGTCTAGTTATCTATTATTCATCTAGAGGTGATACCTACCTTAAGAAGCGTAGCTCATTTGCTTCCCATTGTTAGAGTATGTCCACGGTGGAAATGGTGTTACCACTTGGGTGTTAACAGGTTGGTAATTCACACCAGTGGAACTGTGGCCATGGTTACCCGGTTGTCTTATAAAAAAAAAAAAAAAAAAAAAATCTCCTTGGCGCTGAAAGGATTCGTTCCAGCCCTGTGCTGCTCCAGCTTTCATGTGGCAGTGTGGGAAGCCGCATCTGAGAACTGCTCTGTCTGAGAACCAGGCTGACTGAAAAAAAGAGATGAGTTTTCAGTCTGATACAGATACAGAAGTCCCTGTTTTCTACTTCTGTGGCAACAGAGATTAACGTCAAATTAAAGTGACTAAGTAAACATAGCTCAAGCAAGGAATTTAGCCTAATCTGTGGTATTTACTTGGCATAAGAAAATAGCTGATATCCTGATGACATAAGCAGGGCAAAGCCAGTATTCTGTATTCTCTACTATACCCATGTAATAATGCATACCATTAAATTTGATGGCTTTACTTGGGATTTAGTATAGAATCAGATTCTAAATCGTCTAAAGAAGTGCAAATAGACATGATGCTTTATCTAGTATCTACAGAGCTAAACTTGTTCTAGAGAACAAGAAATAACTACATGATGGGAGGTAGAATGTGGAAGAGAGCAGGACTGGAATACTTCAGTGAAAAGAGGACATGTTGGGGAAGGAGCCCATTGGGATATGTAGGGTAGGAGGGGATTTTTGCTGAAAGTTGGGGCTTTGATAGTAGCTTCTCAACTCTTACATGGTGTGTATACCCTGTCTTCCTTCCTCAGAGCAGTGCATATAGCTTGTCTGCTCGCTGCAGCTTTCATAGTGGTATTTTGCTTCTTGTAAAACAGTGATCAGAAAAGTGGGCATTTCACTTTTCTGACCTAATGGTATGGCCTCACTTCTTACTGGTGTGTGAAGCAAATAACTGGGTGGAGAAGGCGACAGTTTCAGAGCAATGATTGATGCAAAGAATGTAACATGGTGCCGACAAGATCTATGCGTGGTTCCTAAGCAGATAAGGAGAAAGTAAGTCTGAGAATTGCTGCTGCTTTTTCTCAAGTTTTTTTGAGTTGCAAGATATTCTTTGCTTTTCTTGCTACTGTTTCCACCACTAATGAATAAACATAAACTAAAGGTACTGTGACTTGGATCTACCCATTTCTCTCCCACCAAGAGAATACAAGCTTGTCTATCATGCAGTCACCATGGTTTCAAGTCATGATAGCTGAATCCTCACAGCTAAAAATCCTTGACAAGCCTCTGATGCTATATTTAATCCTAGCTTTGTTTTAATCATGATTGTGTATTCTATATTTCTGAGACATGATTATAAATGTGAAGTAAGCTTGTCAAGAATCACTTCAAGGCTTTACAGGTTTTGGCAACTGAAACACAAAAAAAAACCCCTTTGCAGTGAAGAGCACAGCAGGCTGTATCCAAGCCTGAGGAGTACTCTGGCATCATGGGTTGAGTCCCATACTGGTCTTGCCGCAAGGGACCCTCGAATAAGAGTCGACAGCTTCCCTTGTGTGCATGTTTGTATGATACATACAAACATGCTGCACTCTGCACTCTGATGTGACACCAGAGTAACTGAGACCAGAATTCAGCCCAGTCTACTATAGCAAAAACAGCTGACATAGGTATGGCCTGTCATCCTGTTACAACATCAGACACTGAGGGAAGAAAGCAAGCTGGCTTTCAGTAACCTGAATTACCAGATTTTTTTTTTGTTAGATTTTTGGATGAAATGTTGGTTTTTGTTGGTTTTTTTTCCTGGAAGTTTCTCATAATTTAATGTTTTATTCAAAAATAAATTTTCCTCTACAAAACTGGAGAGGGGTGAGGGGATGGGCAGACACTGAGGATGGTCTAAAGAGAGTAACTGTATCGGCCAGGAGCTAGAAAATACAGCTATGAAGCAATTATGGAATAAGCAAATCTGTATTTTAGTACTATACTAACTATGGAGCAATGAAAGCTACCTACTGCACTTGATGACTATTTGGATTATGGTGAAATAATAATAGAAGAATATGGATTTCCAGATCACTGTAGTAAACTCAGAGGTTTGGGTAGGTCAGGTACCTTGAGATGAGCCCACAGACATTTGAATGTTTATCTGAACTGCAACAGGTTACTAATTCTTTTGACATTCAAAAGTCAGCAACACAAATCTAACACATTTCCAATAAGTAAAGTCCAGAGATAAAGGATTGCTCCAGAGGCTGAAAGTAAATTGTAATGTTTCCTTGTAGCATAACACCTATTAAGGGCCATCTTCTGGTGCTGAAGTATGTAACATCACCCATATTTTAAACACTTTGGGAGAGGGAGATAGTGCTTTTGAACGCTATTTTTAAAAACCTGTGTGATGAGCAAGTAAGTTACTTGAAAGTCAACTTAAAGAATAATTGCCTAGGTGACTCTGAGAGCTGCCATTAAACAAAAGGATGAGCACAAACCAATAAACTATTTGGATCCAATACCTTCCATGAATCTGTCTCCTTTTAAAGAAACTATTGATCTTTACCATCAGACATCTAGACAATCAGTCATTCTGACAGCCACACATATGCATGCAAGCAGTAATCATATCGTGCATTCTGTTCCCCAGCGAAATATTGATTTCTTTTTTTTGTTTTTACTTTGTTTAGAGAGTTTTCCAAAGATGATCTTTTTTTTAACAATTTTTCACCACACATGCATTTTATAGGGATCCTATGTGAAGAGGACAAACATGCAGCGTTGTGATTTTTTTTTTTATTTGTGGCGGGTTTTTTTTTTTGTTCTGTTTTTTGTTTTTGTGGGGTTTTTTTGTTTGTTTGTCCTTTAAAGCTGTGAAATCTCAGGCCTAGCTGGGAGGCTAGTTTAAAAGAAACATTGATTTTTAGGAAAGTTATTGAAGTCTTAAATGCTTAACTGCTTTATTTTCATTCAATTATATTGAAATCACTGGTCTTAACAATTAGCCAAGTCAGAGTTATTTGCTTTTAAGAAAGAGTTAAACATTATCTGCTCTATTGTCCTTCACAAAACATCAATATTATACGTTGATGTATCCTCACATTGTGGGAGCAACAGACAATTAATTGTCCACCCAAATCATTTAAAGCTGAAGATGTTATAGTTGCCAAGTATCCATTAAAAAAAAAAAGAAAAAAATCCACCAGAAGAACTCAAACACTGGGGTTAAGGATTATGAATGTGGTTTCACTCAAGTGTAATCACTTCAGTTTGGAACGTGTTATTCTTTGACTATATGCAGACAAACTGTGGTAGGATGTATCTAACAATTACTGGGATAGCTTCTTTCTTACAAATGAATAAACTATCTCGTTATATCCATAACTGGTTATTAGACATCTCTCTACTGCAATACTTGTGGTGGAATAGGCCCCCATTTATTATTATTGTTTTAATTGGCAAATTGAAGAATTTTTTGAGTTGGAATGCCTGTATATTTCTTGGGTGCATTGATAACCTCTTACATATTTACTGCAGTTTATCCAATATGCAGAAGAAGGAAAACAATTATATGTGTTCTCTCCAAGAGATGTTGATTCAGGCAGGATTTTGAGCTTTGATTTTTGTCATTAAAAGTAGCTGACTTAGAGTGCTGAGAAGAAAGAGTGATCAGAAAACATACTGAGAACAGCATCTGGTTTCAGAGAACTGTCTTGGATTTCAACAAAAAATGTTTTGAGGCCATTCTGTTTTCCATGGATTATCAGTTGTAGAGTCATAGTATATTGAAAGGTTTCTTACACAGTTATTCACACTAAAATCTTGACCTCCTTTAAGTCAAAGATAAAACTGAAATTCCAAAATGGATGCCTTGCAATAAATCTATAGCTTTGCTCCATATCTTTGTTCCCTGTATTTCAAGAGTTGTCTGGATAAAAATACTTCCTTTCATAAAATGATTTCTTAGACTATAAAATAAAAATTCTTTCCTTTGAAAGGACTTTTTTTTTTTTTTTTGAATGAGGTTTTGAGTTTCTCCTTAGATTTGGAATTGCTTCAGAAGCACAGGATATTTGTAATTTGTGTTGCATTGTCACACTGAGACTTCTGAACAGATCACCGCCCTTATGTGTAAGAAGCGCATCAGGCAGAATCAAGAAGACTATCAAATGAACTTTCTTAAGATTAATTTTGCAGCGCTGTTCATATTAAAGCGGCGCAATGTTAGAGCAATCCTTCCAGTATTGGAATCTGCTGACTAACATTTGTAACTTTTAGTACTTCTGAAGCTTTAAGATAACAAACAAAGTACATTCCCTAAACCTAATCTGGGAGAAATGTAAAATTTGATCATCAGACACTATTTGTGGGAGAGATTCTAACCCCCAATAGCAAGATCATTCATGGGAGGGGATGATGTATAATACATAATAGCTCATTTTGCAGCACTTTTACGGTTTTCTCTCTGAAGGTGTGTTTTGTATGTGTAGTTTTAAGTGTTTATTTTTGTGTTTCTCTAAACAACTGTCAAAGAAAGATACACATCAATAAATACACAATCAATACTGACCTTGGGTCACCTAGCTTCGATAAGACAGCCTGCTACAAACTATTCTAATTGAACTCTTAGTACCCAAACTATGCTGGTAAGATTGGTGTTGCCTTCTGTTCAAGGATGATAAATCATTCAGGTGAAATCTCAGTTCATTTCAACAGAGTCATGTATACGATTGAGTTTTATTTTCTGGGAGAAAAGGGGTTTATCAATAAAAGTGCACTTAAAGCCGGAAGGATTGGTCTTTGGGCTACAGAATGATTTTTCACAGTAAAATCTTAGAGAAGGAAAAATACAGAGTGAAATTCTGAGGGAGGTTCTGGTGAGGCTTTCTGGTGAGTTACTTTCCTCTCTCTAGTAATTGTATCCTCTGCAGGACGCCTATACCCCCCCGGGAATATACCAAACACATAATACAAGGTACTCTCGGAAAGCAGTTCAAGGTGGTGAGACTTTTCACTTTGCATTTTTCCTATTAGAAACATCATCTTTTTTTTTATCATTTAAATAAATGATAGGGTTTGGTCTTGTGGCATTCCAGATAAAGGGCCAGACCGTTTAACATAGGAATGTAAAAGGCTGGGCCCTAGAAATAGTGCTGTGTTGGAGCTGATCTTCACATTTGGTCCAAGAGGAGATCCGAAGTGGACAACAAATGCACTGTGTAGATAGCCTCAGTCTACAGCTACCAAGAGACAGCTAAAAGGCAAGCACTCAGGAAGGACATGAGGCAAATCCTGCTGCAATCAGAGCAGCAGAGAGGGCCTGAGGTCCCCAGGTGTAATTCCTGATGGGGAAAGTCTGTTCTACTGTTTAATCCCATTTCACTGGATTAAAGGGTATTATTTTAAATAATTTAAATTTACATTTAACTTTAAAGCTCTTCAAAAGGAACTCTAGCAGCAGAGCTGGATACGGTGCTCTATATCAGTGTTTGAATTCTAGAGACATCCAGGAAGAGGGTGAAACCTTCCTTTCTGTGCTTAGCTAAAGAAGGGGCTCAAGCCCATGACTGCAGTTACTGTCTGACTCTTTTGGTATAAGTTGTTCTTCTCTTGGAGCTTTTGTGCTGTATAATTCAAAATTGATCGAAGCAAAAATAGTGGACAGGAAAGGCCATAAATCTCAACCCTCTGTAGGAGAACATGACCGTATTTTTAAGAAAGAAGACCAAAAAAGTGTAGAGAGTGTGCCCTGATGTGCCATTGGTAGTGCGGGAGTACTCCTACCCACATACCTCAGTGCAGAATACAGGATGGGAGGTACACCGTTTGCGTCAGATTGTTACACGACCTAATGTGTGGAGCCCCTGTCCCCATGCTCAGTGCTTTGGGAAAAGATTATGATTTAGGAGCGTGACAGGTAAAATTACACATCCCGAAGCAAATATAATTCTGAAGACCTTCAGGCTACCAGGATAGGGACCTATGTTCCCGACCAAACAAGAACTTCAGGATGCTCTAGCGTAGTGGTAAACATCTTTACTTAGCCCAGCACAATTTTTTTTAATTTTGTATAAATGCACAGCAGCAAGTGAAATTTACAGTAAGCCTTCATTTTGGGTATTTCGGACAACATTGGTGTTAACTTTTTCATACTATATCTAGGATTCAAGGGTATGCACTGAGTTTTTTGATCAGAAGGTCCTCCACAATAAAATAATGAGATGTGCAACTTGAAATGACCTCAGCTGTCCTGCTGTCACTAGAGATAAGATGAGGTCTGTGTAAACATGAATATCTAAATGGTTCAACTAGAATATCAAAACTTGAGATTTTTAAGCAGTTTTTATTTATTTATTTATTTATTTGACTGAAAATGTGAGGAAAACTTTTTTTCTGCTCTAGTCTCACATTTTCATCCCAGAACAGCAGGAGCTGAGCAAGGTAGATGGGCTCTCTTGAGAGCAAACAAACTAGTTCCTACTCATAAATAGAAAATAGTGATGTAATCGCCAGGAGAAATAAAACTCACCTCATCACTGAAACTTTGATATGTACAACCAGTCCTCTGTTACAGTCTCTTGGGAGCAATATTGTCATTACTGAAAAAAGATTTTCTTGGGGATTTCAACAATGTTTGACCCTTTGATTTAACATTTCAACTACTCACTTAAAAGCTATGGAAGAGTCGCACAGTAATTTTCATTATACATTGTACTCATGAGTTATAATAGTGTAGGATCTGCTCATATACTGCAAGATGAAGACTATTTTATAAGTGCCAGTGGTCTAACACAATAAAATATTAACTTTAGCACATACATTAATACATTAGTTATGTATTAAATGTATTATTAATGTATTTAATACATTATTTAATATATTAAAATACATTAACCAGGATAACAATAACTTGCAGCAGTTCTTCATATTTCTTATTACTTAAAACTCTGGGTGACCCTATTAATTTTGAGTAGATGTCATCCATGGGTGTCTGTACATGCAGATATGTGTGAAGGAAATCAGTTTTGGAGACAGAAACAGCCCTTACTTAAATATAGATTATTTTACTATTGTTTGATACTGTGTAGTAAGTACTGTTCTTCTGGAGTCCCCAATAGGCATCTATCACAAGTATTCCAGGACTGGGGCCCAGGATAGTAGTCTCCCCTGGCATCAAGGTTAATTAAGTGGTCTGTGCCAAGTCTGAGAACAATTTCCATTTAACAGATGTACCTGCAATGGAGGTACAGATGACTTGTATACTTAACGTACATTCTGTACTGGAGATTTAGTGGAGGTGTATGCATGTCTCCAGGCATAACCTGGACTCATGTTACATCATGTTTTTACTCCCATTCTCTGTAAGCTACACAGATGAATAGCAAACTGTGACATTTCTCAGCTCTAGTAATCGTAGAGCTGCATGTTTCTGCGCTGTGTTTTGGGCAAATGTTTGTTCGGCAAGTATGTGTTTTCATTTCTTCCACTAAAAACTGGACTATTTCAGGAGGAATAAAGTATTTTCTGGGCTAGTCTTTCAAAACAGAGAATGCACCTAAGCAAAGATGTGGCGTGCTCTGCTACAGTCTTTCTCCTAGTTAGAGAGGTTTAACCTTCATATCCCTAGACAGTGACGAGATAATCTTGCGTATTTTATCCTGTGTGTTCTCTGACTCCTTGGTTGATATTGTTACACCTACAAAAATGCGTAGATATTAATGAAAGCCTGTGTTAGGGTCTGTTTGGGCTGTCTTCCAACTTTTCCATCCAGCTGGCAATTGAAAAATTATCTGTCTGGCCTTTTGGATGAATCAATATTTAAGTATCTTATGCAAATTGCAAATTTTCAACAGGCAAATAAACTTTTAATTCCAAGGCAAAGCAGGGATCTGCAACCTGTCAGAGAATGTCTTTAACAACAAGTGGGAATAAACCTGCTATTGTGTGCTGACCCTAACTGAGTACTTCTCACATCTTTGCTTCAGCTACCTAGCCAACCAACCAGAAAAGCTGAAGATTCCTACAGTTTTAGTTATTGGCATAAATATCTTAATGTAGTTTGTTTTTTTTTTTTACTGGAATTTTGTTCTGCTAGTTTCCTTCTTTGCCTTACTGTTGCCATTACTCAGGGTTAATCGTGTTTTGCTTTTTGAGTAGTTCTGTGATGTGGAAAGGTGGCAAAATCCATCCCTTAATGACTGCTTTGAAATGTTGTCTCCTTTTTTAATTTTATGTTCTTTAAAAAAAACCCTAACAAACCAAAACATGTTTATAGTTTCTTCTACCTTCAAGAATACCTAAGCAACATGGCTTCTTGAGAGATCAATCACAAGAATTCAGCTTATATACTCAAGCTAAGACAATTTTAAAATCACATCTTCGGTTCCTATAAAGAAATGATTTTTCAGACCTGTTTTCACACTGCTTATCTTTGATGCTGTCAGCTACCTGAAGCAGCTTAATGGGTAGTGTCTAGAACTGATAGTATTTCTGTGGCATCACAGTCATTCCTCACCACTATGGCAGTATGAATGAAAAAAAGATGAACAATCACAGGCTTATTGAGTGATACCTATGCCTCCTGTGAAATCTTAGCTTCATTTGGTCAAGATTCTTCACTAAGTGTTTTGAGTATTGACCTCTGGTATACTCCTTCATGTGGGTGTGAGACATTGACTACCATGTGTCAGAGTAGCACAGGAGGCTTATGTTGTCTTTTTCCCAGCTGAGATAATCATGTTTTCTTCAGAGAAGATCTATAGAGTAAATTATTTTCTGTTTCTAAAGTGTTATGAAAATGCTGCATTACCCCCAATGAGGGCCATGTGAGTAGTTCGACTTAAGTCATAAAATGCTTTGTAAAATTGCAAGTATTTTTTAAGATAATTAAGCTTGCTAGAAGCTTGCCACGTTTTAGTCTTTTTGTTTCTTTTTTATCATAGCAATTGGTCATAGAGTGGAGAATAGTCCTACAATTGTATAAGGCTTGTTCATGTTGCTTGCATCCCCTGTCAGCTGTAGGCCAAATGCCAAAATCTTAGAATCACACATGTGGAATTGGAAAATATAGATAAGTCTGCAGTGTATCCACTGATAATTAGGTTGGAATGAGCAAATATTCTCTGAGCAGCAAACTAACGAGGCTCGGTTTCCTACAGATTTGTGCCATGTGAAAGCTTTTCCAGATTTCATGGAGCCTCAGGCACATGAATAATATATGTGTTCATACCACAGTCTCTCCCTTAGTATTCATCCATCTCTCATGTTGGGATGTAGTTATCTTTGAGACCCTCTACCCTTCTATCACACCGATGTAAAATCAGTCAGTGTATTCAGAACTTGGTGCGAAGGGAATTTAGACTTGTACACAAACCCTAACACAGAAAGAATGTATAAACAGTGTATCCTTAGGAAACTAGACTAAAAATTTAGTGTAGCTATGAAAAAATATTATTTCTTTTATACCTGATGGGGTCTCTTTCTACTCTTAATCCAATTACATGAAGTAAATGGCTGGTTTATCTGCTGCTGTGTGTCCTGTTGTTACCTTAGGAAGGATTGGACTCACTATGAAAATTGTCTCCATATGTTCTATGTTGAAATGTTGGAAAATGGGAGGTCTGCACTCCCAGTAATGGCTGAAAGTGGTCTCTGGAGGTCTGATGACAGGATGTTAAGCTGTGGTAGCATGACTGAAGAGGTGCAACAAACTGTCCGTCTGAGTAAAACAAAGGTTTTCAAATCCCTCCTAGTACTTCCCTGAAATAATGAAACTTACCTACAATGTTTTTTCCTTCTTTGTTGGCTTGTGGCAATCAAATACCTCTACCACTCAAGAACCTTTCTTACCCACACATCAGCTCTCTTCTAAGGATCCTGCAGAATAACTTCCAGAAGCAGCCACTTTCTGCAAATTGCCTTCTGATGCCATCTGCTTGATGGAGAGAATTAAGTCTACAGTTTTCCTGCGCTCATTTAGAGAGATCCATTTCATATGTCATTAACGAATACTCTTGTTCAGAACCCTAGGCATTGAAGATGGAGTTGTCTGTGTACTTTCTACATATCCAAACCAAATATACTGAGGCTTTGAATTTTCTGACATAACTACATAAACTACAATACTTATTCTCAGTTGTGTCACTGTGACACCGAGGAGCATCTGACCCTCTAGCTGAGCTGTGGAGTGGACTATAGATATCTTCAGTTCTAAGGAATTATAATCAGAGGAATAAGCACCTGCAAAAATACCTTTATATATGCAGCTGAGAATGCATATTGTTTCACTCTTTGTATCAACTATATCATGTTTTATTTTTGTACCACTATTACTTTGTTAACATAATCGCATTCCATGAGTCTTCACTCTACGTTATTATTAATGGTTATCATATTGGCAAGTTAATTTGGATACAGTTATTTCCTTCTTCTAATACAAACAAGATTTGACTAATAAGAAACATTAGGAATACATAATGTGCCCATTATTACAGTTGTGTATTTGCCAGTGTGTATTGATGTCTGGAAGTGGCATTGTTTGTTTTCGCTCATGCATGCATTTGTTTCAGTTGCATTCAGCATTTTAAATAACAGAAAATTGCTAAAGCAAGTAGGGAAGCAGCAGTAAAAAAAATGTGTTTAGAGCTGGTGATTGTCCTGTGAGTCTGTTACACTCCAAGGTACATGCAATACGTATGGATACCTTGAGAAAGCCTAGTTACTTCCATGGTGTTTTGGGAGTTGAATGCTGTTCCTTTTCTGAATTTGCGCCAGTGTCAGTGATGGAATATTGATGTGCTATTGCTAACACTCACTGGTGCCTCCTGGTTTGAAAAGGTATCAATGAGTGAGACAACATTCATATATGTATATAAATAGTTGTCCTGCCTGTTTATGGAAAGCCTGAATTATGAGAAATAAATTGATTATGTATATCAGAGAGAGTGCCTGGAGTTGAAGCTGTAATGTGTTTCCAGTTCAGCCCACCCCTCTACCTTCATAGCTTTCTAACACAGTTAAATCACACTGACTATTTTTATGCTTGGTCTCTGCCCAAGGTAGAATATGTAGAGTTCCTCCTATGGAAATACTCTAAGCATTTTTTTTTGAACGGGAACATTGCTAAGTTTGAAACTTGGCATAAAAATTGTCCGTATGGTTTGGGGGAAGAGAAGGTAAGAATAGGCACTCGTGACATCCCTTTCCAGTGTTCCTGGTTGGAATCTTCAATAATTTTAGAAGAGTCGAATGAGGATTTGACCCTTTACAGCATCATTACATGCTCTCTCTCAGCAAGCAGTGAACAAACATGCGTAAACACCAGGCAAAATAAAAAATTGTGAGTATGGAAAGTGTCAGGGATTCAAGGAATGGCACATCCCTGTAAATTTTATGTACACCACATAGCCTTACAGGTTCAGGTAAAACAATGATATTCTATCCCTTTCTGTTGTGAATATAAGGATATTCCAATATATGCCACTGAGCACCTATCAATACCCAAACTGAGCGAAAACTTACTGCTACCTATTGGTAGGAAAGTCCAGTTAAGATGAGAAGGGTTCAGGGAATTCCAGAATTGGCAAATCAAAGCAATATATACTGGCTTACAATCCAGTGTACATTGCAAGAAGGACAAGTGAGCTCAACTCCAATAATCCTGTAGATCATAGAATCATAGAATCAGTAAGGTTG
>NW_009193553.1:0-14756 GCF_000690835.1 Fulmarus glacialis | reverse complement strand
GGTGTGCCCGCGGCTGGAGCAGGGGTAGGGTGCGGGTGGGGTTTGGTTTTTGATTTCGTGTATCTGTTGGCACACGCAGCGAGTAGAGCAGCCCGGCTGGGGAAATGGCTCCACTTACTTGGAGATCTTTGACTTCAAGAATAGGTCATCCTGTTAAAATGTGTTCGGTGGCTGTGTTACAACGTGTTTCTGCCCCCAAAAGGAGTGAGGAAGGGAGAGCTGACAGCTGTGTTAGGCGTTTTTTGAGCACATCGTTTTCTTTCCCGACGGTATGTAACCATCGTGGGACTGGGGAAATTAGTGAAGCTGCAATACAGATCTGTACTCTAAGCGTACTGATGCATGAATTTAGTATTTCTGTATTCTGATTTCCCTATGCTGTGTTTTGATTTCAGTTAAGTGTGTATACTACCACACGGTCAAGCATTGGTGCTGAGAGTAATATAGATCTGGTTTTGAATGTGGAGGATTTTGATATTGAGTCCAAATTTGAAAGGTAGGTATCCAAACTACGAGTTGTTTAATTCTGAAGTATGTATCCTAACTAGTAGTTACGTGTATGGGAGTATGCATGAAGCAAGGTAGACTGTTCATGATAGTTGTGTTGAAAGAGTAGAGTTGTTGTTCTTGCATTCTTTGTTTTGGGGTTAAAGCTATTTTTGCATGCTGTACAGGCTATTCGATTCACACTTGTTTTCGTAAACTAATAGCCATATTTGCCATGTTAAGGCGAGAAAGATGTTAGTTGGATTTCAGCCTTAAAGTTGAGGACAAAGTGCTGCTGCTAATAAAAATGGTATTTTTCTCTTTAATTAAAGGTTCCTAGAACATTTCATGAATTAAGCATTGGTAAAGTGCCTGCCTTGATGGAAATGGTGTGCTAAGTTCACCTGGCACCGAGGAATAGGCTCTTAGACAAACTTTTCTTACGTTGAAAATCATCTCGTCATTGCAAGAAACAAAGCTGGCAAAACAAAGCTATACTAGTAAATACAGAAACACTTGTTTCTCTCCTGTAGATCTTACAAATCTTGAACGCTGTCCTATGTTGTCTATCTTAACTTTCAGATTCCACTCTAAGCATTCGTCTCACTAGCTGTGCTAGATCAGTAACGCACGTATGATGTGCTAAGCTTAAGTATTGGTTAGTTTGGATCAGCGTACTGTTTTCAGCCATATAGACAAATGCTTTACAAAAGTGTGTTTTGCTTATAATAGTAAAAATGACTTTCCATTGTGAAAATCGTAAGTTAAAGTGCCTGGAAATGCTTGAGACTTTCCTCTAATAACATGTGTAGCCAGTCTATTAGCTACGTGATGTTTTGTTCCTAATAGCCGTGGCTTCAGACCTTGGAATAGAACTTGGAAGTCAACCCATGTTCTCTTTTCCTGCGTTTTAGCAACATGCTTTTCTATAAGTGTTTCAGTGCTAATAATCATAAAAGTAAACCTTCTTTTTCTGGTAGTTTAGGGTTTTGAGGTCTTCTGAGGGGATGTTGGTGCTAAGATGGAATAAGATTGTGTCCATAGACAAATTTCTGAGTATAACACTGCACTCCACGTATGCCTCTATACAGTTAAAATGATTAGAACTACTTGTGCTTCATATTTGGGGCCTCACTTTTTTTTGTTTAAATAGTCACCTTTTTCTTGACCGTCTTGTGGCAGAGTCTCCCAGGTTCTTTCACGTTCTGTTTTCTGTAATTAAAGAACACGTTGGTCTGCAGTTTAGGTCATATTGAACTTCATCTCTGACAGACTTGAAAATATAAGAATTGGTTTTTTGACAGAGTCTAAGCCACTGAAAGTATTCAGAGCAAAATAACCTGAGCAAATGTACAGGAATAGAGGAGGCATTATGCAAGGTTGCAAGTAGGATGATTTCTTGGCTAACACAAGGGGAGTGACTTCATGGTTTGGGGCTCCTATCTAGAGTTCTGTGCTTGGCATCCCATAGCTGAGAAGATATTTTATTAATGCAAAGTGCTTGGCAAAACTTTGTGATTTTCTTTTTAAACTTTATGTACAATCTGTGATACATATTCAGCACGTAGAAGGCTATTTTCTACAAGTGCTGTGATAATTTTGGCCCTATGACCTATGGGCAGGGGAAACCGACAAACCTGATGATACAGTCCTGTGTTATCTAGGGTAATAAAGTATGAATTGGACAAAGATTAAAGTATCTTAAGATAATAGTAAAACTTTGGAAGTGCAAATATTGTGATACATATTAGAGTATATAAATTGATCCCATCCAGCCACAGCTCATTAGGGCATATTAGCCAGAACTAATTGTTGTGTGCCAGGCAACCCAAATGTCTCTTCTCTTTTTTTTTTTTTTTTTTTTTTTTTTTTTTTTTTTTTTTTTTTTTTTTTTTTTTTTTTTTTTTTTTTTTTTTTTTTTTTTTTTTTTTTTTTTTTTTTTTTTTTTTTTCCCCCTCCCATGTCCCCAGCCTTTTTTTGCTTCCTTCCAGAACATCTTCAGTGATCCTCATATGTAATAGCACATGCTGAAATACTGTCCTGGTTCCAGCTGGGACAGAGTTAACTTTCTTCCCAGTAGCTTGGGGGGTGTGCTGTGTTTTGGGTTTGGTATGAGAGGAGCGTTGGTGGCCCATTGATGCTTTGGCTGTTGCTGGGTGGTGCTTGCACTGGGGACTTTTGGTTTCTCTTTTTGGTCTCCCATGCCCTGCCAAGTGCAGGGGAAGCTTGGCGGGGGCGGGGGGACCCTAGCTGGGGTGGTTGACCCAGCTGGGCGGGGGTGGTTGACCCAGCTGACCAATGGGGTATTCTATACCATGTGATGTCATGCTCAGTGGAAAAATGAGGGGTAGGGCTCACCTCCTCTTTGTGACACGTGGTCAGCGGTTGGTGAGCAGTTGCATTGTGCATTGCCTGCTTTGTTTATTCTGTTATTGTTGTTGTTATCATTGTTATTATTGTTCTATTTAATTTTATTTCAATTATTAAACTTTTTTTATCTCAACCCACGAGTTTTCCTGCTTGTGCCCACCCGATTTTCTCCCCCTTCCCACCAGAGGAGGGGGGGTGAGCGAGCGTCTACGTGGGGTTTATTTGCTGGCTGGGGTTAAACCACGACAAATATTTAGCTATGTTATCTCATAACGTATTTATTTTGTATTTTAGGACAGTGAATGTCTCAGTACCAAAGAAAACCCGAAATAATGGCACGTTATATGCATACATATTTCTTCATCATGCTGGCATTTTGCCTTGGCATGATGGTAAACAGGTGCATATAGTAAGCCCTCTGACCACGTACATGGTCCCTAAACCGGAAGAGATTAATTTGCTCACTGGAGAATCAGCCACACAGGTAGGTGGTTTTTCCATCTATAGGTGAACAACTGCAAAAAAAGTAATTTCTTTTATAGACACTTCTAGTGTTAGCATCTGCTGTGCATTTACACTAATGATGATATTAGGAGAAAAAAAAAAAAAAATCAAAAGCCCTCTTCTGATTATCAGCTTGTACACTAACAGTAGACCACTCAGCACAGCAGAGGTAGAGCCCTCTATAACACTGGCTGCTATTAAAACACTTCCCTGGTTAACATTAATTACTTTTTTAAGGATTCATTGCTTTTGGTAGAAATACTGTATGCTCTAACAGGATGATGCTGCTTTCTATAGTGAGTTGGATTCATGTGAAATAATATGCTTTGCTTTTATAAAACAGAGATATGAACTTGATTTTGACATTGGTGTGTGACCAATGTCAAATTGCTTCTTTTCCTTTAGGATGTTCTTTCTTCCCACTTGAATTTGAGAGAACAAGGTCGTATCCTTTGACAAATGCTATGATTACTCACCAGGGGGGAAAAAATGTAGTGTTATTTAATGAAATACTTGTGAATGGTTGTTGTTCCTCATATTAAGTGGAGCTTGAGAATTTCACTCTGTTATTCTTTGGAATCTGAAATGTACCCGTAGCCAGCAGTGCTGTTTCTAAATGCTGTCAGAATAAAGTTGAAAATGAGTTAAGGCTAGAGTACAACACTAGTAGTCAGAACAGGTGGTGTTCATCCAAAGAAAAGCAAGTAGAATGCCCTGGGGATAAGCATCTACTGAAAGCTAAAGTCGTACTCGGTTTCAGCACTGCTTTACAGAGCATTTGGAAGCTCAGAAGTTCAAAACAAATGGTCTGATCTTTTTACTCCCAAAAATTTATACGGTTGATATCACATCCTTTTGACAGTTTTGAAATAACATCTGATTACTCTACAGTCCTTATTTCAAAGTGACTTTTTCTGACTAGTATCCACATTCCTAAGGTATTAAGATTAATTAGCTGAGTATTCATTCTTGATGAACAAGGTTGTGAATGGGCACTGAAGTTTTTCAGTGTCAGATTATGGTGGGCCTTTACAATCCGTTCTGTCGTATTTGAGCAAAGTGCTTGATCTGGTCAAAATTAAGGTAAAGCGTTTCTTAGTGGGCTTCTGTTTTGTGATATAGTTAATGACTCCGTAGTTTCTGTGAGTTAGAATATTATCCTATTCAAAATTCTATATTGTTTAGCAGTATGTGTATTTATTGTATTTTTAAAGCAAATTGAAGCAGAAAAACAGGCCAGTGCTCTAGATGAACCTGTCTCTCACTGGAGGTCAAGATTAACCCTAAATGTCATGGTGGAAGATTTTGTGTTTGATGGATCATCCCTCCCTGCTGATGTTCACCGTTACATGAAGATGTAAGTTGATGACTTAATTTTGCTAGATTTGTTATTATAAACTTACTGCACATTTCTTCAAAAGTCCTCCCTTGCCTCCTTTAGTACTTTATGTTTAAATTGGCACTTAGGAGACAAGAATAGATACTCTTAATGCTTGCATTTTGGTAGCGACAATTAGTAAAATATTATGTACTAGAAAACCTTATTGGAGATATCTTGTTCCTGGGCAGCTCAGAGTTTAGAATACTTTTTTGTATGGAGTTATCATAGTAAGACAAAGCAGAACTACAAAGACACAAGAAAAATGCTACAGCAGACTTCATACCCCCTTGTTCTCAAATCATACTTCTGGCCTTTAAAGCAATTACTGTCCCTTCACCTTTCCAGTTATCCTTCATCTGCAAATTATCTGTACAAACTGCAAGTGCTGAAGAGGCACAGCTGATCTCCTATGACATCTTTTTTCTCCCTTTATGATTGGCTTTATTTTACTTTGACAATGTGTGTTCCTACATTATGTCGTTTTCTCAAGAAAATACTAAAAAGCAGGGATAGGTTTTTAGGCCACTAAATGCAGGCAGTAGCTTCTGTTCACAGCTTGCTTAAATTACTTCCAGTGTTAACTGTATAAATAGTGCTGTATTGGCTTGTGCTACTGTATGTTGATGCCTTTCTCTACAAGTATCCTGTTAGATCCAGAAGTAGTTGCTTAATCAGCAGACCCTGGGGTTCTGGGATAGCTTCCCAGCCAGAATAGATAAACTTAGTACTCATAAGATAGGCCCATAACAAGAAGGGGTTGGACTGGGGTTGGTGAACAAGGATATTTTTTCTGGTCATGTTTAGATATGCTGTTTTGTCATTGCATTATACAGGAAATAGTTTGGATATGAAATAGCCTGCTGCAATTCCACTAGCAGTAGCTTTAATTGTAGTTATTATATAGAAATCTAACCCTCCTCAGTTAAATAGCCAAGCAGTATTTCTGAGCCTCGATTTAGTACTTTTCTATATTGCTGTTGCCCACTGTATATTTAGTATGCAGTCTTTCTTAGCATGCATAGAGACTTCTTTCTTTTGTGAACAACTAGAATTGAACTTTCAGGCTTTAAAAATCTCCATTACGTTAGTTCCATGGACTTTTACTGAGAACATCACAGTGTAGATAGCTGCCTTTCTAGTGAAGAACTTCAAGAATTTGTCTCTCTTAGGGCATTAGACTAAATACTTTTCTAAGATACTGACAAAGCAATTGCATATAGGTCATAATTTGCTAAATAACTTTCCAGTGGTCAATTTTGTGGAGGGCTCAAGGGCTGGGAAGTTTCTCTTGGTTTCATGCAGGTTGGTGAGGTGGTAGAGCGATCCAAACGAGAGCTTCTGTTGAGGAGAAGGCAGAGAAGATTTCTGCTTCTTGTGCACTCTCTCCAGTAGTATCTAGCCTTCCTGTGTGCGTACCAGCCATCGTGTCCATAGTCCCGTGCTAGCTAGAGCATGTGCTGTTGCTGACCTGATGGATGTCATTGGGGGTGCAGAGGAGTGGGGGAGATGGTGGAGAGTTGTCATTGTTGCAGTAGGAGAGGGATACTTGAGACAAAGGATACGAATATATGGTAGTAAACGTCAGCATGTTTCTCTTCAACAGACTTTTTAATTTCCTCTACCCTTGGTCATGCAGCAGCTTCAGCATCATTACAACCAATTTCATTTGTCTTTTTTTGATTTTTTGGCTTATTCTGTCTTTCTACAGAAAAGTAAAAACAAACTAAAAGGAGAAATATCACATGCCTAATTTTTTGTACAAGCATCTCTCAATGAAAGACTCTAGGGTAGTGGCTTCTTTCTTGCTGTGTGTTAAAAGAAAATGTGCCTGAAAAGATGGTGGGAAATATCTGCATGGGTAGATCTGAAAGTGATGAATGAGTGCTAATTTGAATAAAAGTAGTTTTCTTTTTAGATCACTACAGTCATAAAATCCATGTTTAAACATCCTAGGGTTCAGTTGGGGAAGACAGTGCATTACCTTCCAATATTATTTATTGATCAGCTAAGCAACAGAGTGAAAGATTTGATGGTGAGTAATAGAATACCTTTAATTACATTTAACAGTTTTAACAGTACTCTTCAATGTTATCTTAATTAAGATTTTGTCATAGGTTGTTTGCTATAATGAAAAAGTATAAATTCACAAAAGGACTCTCTCAATGACAGTTTAACTTAATGTGGTCAACTGTGGTAACTGCAGAGGCTGGATCTGAGTTTTGAGATTCCCCTCTGGCAGAATTATCTGCCAAGCACTCCCTTCTATTCCACCCAAATGTATTTGGATTCCATTGCTTCTGCCTTTTGGGTGGATATGGAGGACATCACTGCAGCACCAGCTGTGGTGGGAGCAGTTTGACTCCCTAAGCTGAAGAACTTGTGTTAGCATCCCAGAATGGCTTCTGATATCTTCTAGGGAAATGAGCGTACTGAACACAGCTGATCATGGAGCTACACTGAGATAAGTCAGTAGCTATGCTCTTATCTCCAAAAAATTCACTTGTGGTTAAATTTTCTGGTGGTGCTGTCTATCATGTTAGAGTAACTTGAGCACCTGAAACTTGCTGCGGTACATCCAATGATTTTGTGCACTCAAACAAATCAGGACTTAGAAACTTCAATAATGGAATTACAGAAGGATGAGGTTGGGTGAGATTTCTGGAGATTGCTAGTCCAATGCCCCTCCATAGAGTAGGGTCACCTAGAGCGGGTTGCTCGGGACTTCCTCCAGCTGGGTTTTGGATATATCCAAGGATGGAAATGCCATAGCCCCTCTGGGCAACCTGTTCTAGTCTTCTGCAGTTAAAAAAAACCCTGAAGTTAACTCCTGGAGTTTAAAAAAAAAAAAAAAAAAAAAAAGGTTTTTTTAATAAAAAAAAACCCGAAAATAAACCCTCGGAGTTAAAAAAAAAAAAAAAAAAAAAAAGGTTTTTTTATACATTTAAATAGAATTTTCCGTATTCAGTTTTTGCCCAACTCTTCTCTTGTGGGAAATCATGCAGTTCCTTTACTACAAGTTACACATGGCAGTCCCCTGCATCTAAACCATGTTCATCTTAGCAGCTCTTAGTTAAGCCCTGCAGTTCTTTTCAGTTGCACTGACTGGAATTTAGCAATCAGAGTTACTGAGAACAAGAGTCTTGGGGAATGTCTCAAAACTGTTAAATGAGTATCTCTGGATTCAGCATCTTCTAGATGGAAGTCTTAGTAGATGTAAACTTTCCATAGACCTTCTAAATTGTCTTTCCAATTCATTAACTTTTAGCTCAGATAAAGAATTTTGTTACTTAGCATTGGGGAAAATCTTCTTTAAGAACTTGTATCCCTTCCACCTCAAGCTTGTTCAGCAAAATAAACTCCTGAGCATTTGTTACAAATCTTGGTAGCAGTTAGTTTTGTCCAGTATTTTTTTAGATATACTTTTGTGATGTCTTTATCAGTGGTCATTGTCCTTTATTTTAAGTTTCTTACCACAGCTCATTCAGTTCAGTACATTCATATGAGCTTCTAACTGGTCAAGTCATGTATCCTGTTTACAAATAAACTCAGCATTCTCATGTTATTAATAACATTCCTGCAGTTGTCATGCATGTCACGGTTAACGCTATTGAAACTCACTGCCTTGAAGTTGTTAAAGATCCTGAGAAGCGCTGCAAAGACTATTCCATCAAAACTAGCAAACTTCCCCTTCAGCACTGGCTTATTTGACTTCTCAGTAGTGACTTGCCAAACTGCTCGCAAGCCCTGCAGAAAGAGTGGTCTAATAGTATGCATACTGTGAGATAATGAGGGGTTAGTGAAGAGCGAGGAAGCATAAGGGAAGAAGGTGATCCAGCTGTTGTGGAGCAAGGTTGGCATTTGACTGTAAATAGGGCATAGATGCTGTCTGTTTGGTATGCGCGACATAAAGGCATGGACCTGAAGATGCATTTTCCCTGCTTGTGCTGTGTAGATTTTGAAATGACTGTTATTTTGACCCACATGTAGGTCTTCTATGGTAAGTGCTGTAGTCTAGAGGTTATGTTCCTCATGTTCTTAAATGTTTTTTCCAATGCTGGGGGCTTGGGGATTGCACAGGATCCTGATATAACAAAGAGAAAACTTCAAAATTCATACCACTGCACTTACTTGCTTTGTTTAGACACTGTTTTGTAGTACTGATGAAGTGGAGTGCTAGAAGTAATATGTGATGTTCTGAGGCTGTACTACAAGAGTAGGTTGTATTGCAGAGGTTTGGTAACTTCCTACTTTTCAAAGGCTTAGCAACCATCACACTCAAGTAGGTTGTGAGGCAGCACTTCTGGACTTTTAATTGTTCATTGAGAGAGAGTTCATTCTTCTAATCTTTATATGTTCATTTAATTTGCTTTTGGTGTTGAAGAATTCCTATCTCTGTCTTGTACTGCAATCCGATTTTCTCCCTACGCTATCCCTAACTCCTTAGTAGTGCTTTGTCTGTGTAGAGTGCACTTGCTGATGTTACTTACCCATGCATTTGCAAAATTTTTGTTTTCTGTCTGTCCTGCACAGATAAAATTTCTTTTCCTTTTCTCTGAGAAATGTTGATGCTATCTTTGATTGACCGAGAAGGAATGAGAATGGAGGGATTACAGGCATCCTTTAAACAGGAGAAGAAGCCTGGAAGATGTTTATGTAGCTGTAGAATCTCGCCAGCATTCTCTACCGTCAGCTCTAACCACGTTGTTTTCACCCTGTTTTGTTGTTGGTTTTGTTTTTTCCAGACAGTTCAGAGATCCCTGGCACCATTCTAGTTTCTCCCTGCTGTATTTATAAAACTTTCTCAGCTTCCCTTTCTCTCCCTTGCATGCACGCATGTTCTGCCACCGTCTGAAAAGCTTATAGGGTCTTGGGAGGGTGGCGAGGTGGAGAACTGTTTGTACTCACTGGGGGAAGGAGTGAATGGGAGAGTGAACGTAATCCCGAGTTCACACCTGACCGATACATGGGGAGGCTAAAACCATGTTCTGTAATAACATAAGGATCAGAAAAAGCCTATTTATCTCAGATAGGTGTCAGCTAACTAATTACTGCAGAAACAGGTACAGTGTAGTGTAGTAGTTCTGAGATGGGAATTATGATTGGGTAGTAATTAGGAGCTGGGAATGATAGATCTCAAACTGTTGCAATTCAGAGTGCCTGCCTGCCTGTAGTCTTGAGCTATCCTTAAAAGTTTAAAACACACTGCCTGAACTTGTACCTAGGTAGCTGTGGAGAATTTTAACATCTGTGAGGACAATTTTTTTTTCTTTGTTTTAAACTTTTTTGAGAAACAGTCACCTATCGTGCAGAAGATGCTGAGGCAATTTAAGACCTCCCCTACCCCTCCCCACCCCAGCTTAAGGGGGTCCCAGGTAGTGGTCATCATAACTAAAGTGTAGATGATACAGGAGGATTAGCTGAAATGTATTTCTCTTGGAGCAGGAAGATTTCTGTGACACCCCATATCCCAAGTTTTACAGGCAGGGTAGCTTGCTTAGCTTTAGCTGTGGTGTTTTCACCAGTCTGAGCAAGTAGGATCATCTTGCTTCCCCACCTTTGGTTTTGGTATGAGTTGTTGTAACTTTAATTTCTCTCAAAAACCTTAGTTTAGTAGAGTTCTGACTGTGGCCTTTGGGATATGATTTTTTCCTTTTTTTTTTTTTTTTTCATCTTCTATCTTAGGTAATCTTAGCATATACATTCAGAGAAGAACTGTCAAAAGAGAGAATTACATTAAGCACACTTTTTCCACTTGAACTGTGACCAGTGGAGGGAACTTTATGTAAACATCTCAGAGGCATTTGTATACAGTAACAGTGAGGTTGCTACAAGAACTTGAACAGAACAAACGCTAATTTAGCATTTCTTGGGGAAAAAACACAGACTTCAAGCATAGTATAGAAGTCTAAGATCTTATTCCCTTTCAAAAAAAAACCTGACCTCTTAAAATTGTGTGATTAAATCATAGTCTGATATAATCACTTTCCTTTATTTTTAAAAATATGAATGGAAATAATTGTTGCAAATTTTCTGCTATTAAAAATGAAACTGTATCTTTTTGAAATACAGGTTATAAATCGTTCCACAACAGAGCTACCTCTTACAGTGTCATATGACAAAATATCTCTTGGAAAACTCCGATTTTGGATCCACATGCAGGATGCTGTGTACTCCCTCCAACAATTTGGTATGGTTTTTATCTTTAATGACTTTAGACCAAAAAAAAATACCAACCCCTCATTTCTTTTTTTCTTGTAAGTACATAGATGACAATTAACACACTCTTTTTTCTGGTTAGCTGGTGAAAAGGTTTAATGCTACAAATGTTACATTGTTTTACCTTAAGGTAAAGATGGAAATAAAATGTTGACATGTAGTCGGAAAAAAGAATATAGAGGTGAATTAACCATTTTAAAAATAAATTTTATTAGGATAGTACTACTGTAAAAGTACAAGAGGCCAAAATAGAGGAGAGAATTTTCGCCATAGGTTTCCCCTGTCATCCGTGGAACAGAAAAGCTGGATCGGTGTTACATAAGCTTTGATACAAGCTATATGTAGCTGGTCACTGTAGCCATATACCTGTAGTGAAATATAGGCAAGCACAGCAAAGTCTTTGGGCTCAAGCTGAGCGTGAAGAAGGAATCTCGGTTCTGATCGTACCACTTCTGACACTTCAGAACTGGCTGGCCTCTCACTTTGGCTCAGTTTATAAGGTAATTCAGCCAAACCGGAGGCTTCACAGGCATGAAACTATTAAATTCTGCGTTTTGCTTAAATGTAATGGAGTAAGCGTACAGTTTCACTCTGAAGTTCATATGCTCTGTGTTGGTGATGGTATAACCAAGCTTTTACTGTCTTTAAATGTTAAATTAGACTCACTCCTTTGTGAATCATCACTCTTAAAAATCCGCATCTTATTTTCAGGGTTATCTTTGTTGACTTAGTTTTCTCTCACTAGACTGTAGTTGGCTTCTTTATGCTAGAGTAAGGAATTACATCGTAACTGAACTGGCGTTGAGGTATATGAATGTAGGATTTTTTCTGATCCTCTCTTTTTAAGCTCTTCAGACAGCAATGTGAATTTTTTTTCAAGGCTAAGAGATCTTAAAAGCTTCTGTGCTGTATTATTTTAATGATTCTTAAATCCTTCCCAGTTTATCCTTTTTTTTTTTTTTTTTTTCAAATGCAGATAGATGTAGTATTCTACTAGTTTTCCAAAAGACGTATGCAGGGGTGATGCTGCTTCCATATGACTCAATATTGTTCTTTGTTCACCAAAATTTAGTCAGTAAGAGGGAGAGGCTTTAGTTATTCACTGTCATCTCTGAATTAATATTTTATGATAGACAACTTAACACTTAAGGCATTGATTCCTCTGGAAAAAAAAAAAAATCTGTTCTGGTTCAGCACTAGTTTCGGAGTGTGGTATTGTAAGACACAGTACCTGTATACAGTGTAATTTAACTGAGTCTAGACTTTCTCCATTTCTTTTGCAGCTTAAGCTTCTCTCATGTTTTGTTGGGGGAGGGAGGGCATAAGGTAAGGAATAAGGTCATCCTAAGTAGAATCCAGCTTAGAATCCTTAGCTCAGGCTAATGTGTATCGAAGCTACAGGTATGTCTGCTTGAAATAACTGCTTTGAAAAATCAAGTAACCGCTTGCTCAGAGTTTGTGTGGGGCATTTGACCACTGTCATTTCTCCATAATGGCATAATTGAAATTTTTGCGTTCCATGTCGTGGCTGTCTTGTGATGGACATGTGTATCAAGACCTATCATCCTAGGAGTACCTCCTCTGCCTGGGAAAAAAGCTTACCTAAGATGCTGCTTGTTCTCTATAAGTATGCAGATAGTAAAACATTAAGGCTTAAAATTTTCCTTTTGGAGTAACTTATGAAAAGGTCACCTTAGATCAGTAGCAAAACTCCAAAATCACTTGAAAATGGGTAAATTCACATTCTTCTTGCTGTGATGGAGGACAGCTGATATGACAAAGTAAATTGGTACTGAACTCACCAGTGTCATAACTGGCACCATGGCTGTAATTGCAGCATTGTGTATTTTCTGAGAATGGTAGACTTCAATCACAGTGGCTGGAACTTTCTACCTCATGAAGAAAGCATCTTAACACTGGCTGAAGGAGTTCAAAGGGATGCTGTATCTTCTGGAAAACACACT
The DNA here is from genome assembly GCF_000690835.1 of Fulmarus glacialis. Taxonomy (NCBI): domain Eukaryota; kingdom Metazoa; phylum Chordata; class Aves; order Procellariiformes; family Procellariidae; genus Fulmarus; species Fulmarus glacialis. Next base: position 1,835 of record NW_009193553.1, on the reverse strand, counting down.
CCTTGGTGCTGGCAACCATATTTATCATGGACAGGCTCTAACTTTTTTTGAATTAATGGTTGTCCAGTATGTAACAAGCAACATTCCTCCTTGGGAAGAATTGATAAGACAGTAGAGAATATGTATTCAGCTTACAGATTGTGATTTCTGGAAGATGCTTTGCCTTTTTCCATTTATCAAAGAGAAGCTTCCAAGTTAATTCTGCAAGGACTGTCAAAAGAGTTGATACCTAATCCATCATCTGGGGTCTAAACTGTTGCATATATGGCCATGTTTCCCACTGGCCTTTGTTGTCCTCCACAGCATAGCCCTTTTCTCATTTTTTGGTTTTTAATGTGAAGCTCACTTTTCTTACGTATCAAATAAAACCTCAGAGGCCAAGTTGAATAACATTTTTTTCTTCCCACTCAGGCCAAAATGACTTCTTGTGTCTTGCCATTTGTGTCTCTGGTGTTCAGCTTGGGTTGTAGTTACACAACACATTAAAGGCACATCGGTCTGCTTGTAACTGATGGGTTTTGTTTAAGGCAAGCCAAATAACTAGCCAAAATATAGGTAGACTTGGGTTTTACCAATAAAGCTGCCATCTTGTTTTGGATTTATGATTCCTTAATAAAACGTGCAGGTGAAATAAGATTCCTTTCATACTGGACTCTAGCATAACAGCAATTAACTGTCTAGTACTTCTTGCATAATTACTTGTTCTTTCTCTTAGGGTTTTCAGAAAAGGATGCAGATGAAGTAAAAGGAATTTTTGTTGACACTAACCTGTACTTTCTGGCTTTGACATTCTTCGTAGCAGCATTTCATGTAAGTGGAGAAACTTTGGTTTTTAGGAATTACGGCATATGAAAAAAAAAGGGGTGGGGGTGGGTTGAACTTCAACTCTTTCATTTATTGAGAACTGTTCTTGGAAATAGTAATTTCAGTAGAGCAATAGAAGATGTTTCTGGTACAAGTCAGCTGTATTTCCAATGCCAAGTTAATATAAAAATCTCAAAGAAGATGCAAATATGATTAAACAGTCTTGACTGAAATATAAAACATTTAACTTCATTATCGTAACTTTTTTTTTAGCTGAACAAAAGCACGCATAATTAATATGCCTGTCAACATTGGTTCACGTTTTCTGCTAAGCTGAGTTATCACAAAGTTTACTGCTGCGGTGGCATAGCTCAGGCACCAACAGTAGGCTTTGAGTCTCTGACTTCTAACCCCTGGAGAAATTTAGGTCACCTGATCTAGATTAATTCAAAAAATCGTTGCTGTAAAGTGCAGAACTTGTGGCTCTAGGCATGGTTTGTTGTTGTTGTTGTGTGTCTCTGTCAGCATTGTGTGTGTCTTGGTTTAAATATGAATCTTTGTTTTAATGAACAATTTTTTTATACTTCATTCTACTTTGAACATTTTTGTCATCTACAATTACGCTCAATGCAATTCCCATATTCTGGGATAGATAAGAACTTGCCAGGCATATTATGTTTCTTTATACTTACATTACATACAATTGATTTAGTTGGAAACCCTTAGACTTCCCAGCCACTTTAATTGATTTTTTTCCATTCTGTTTATTAGGTTGTAAGGTATCTGTAGGCTGGGACTAGCTCTTCTGATATTTTTTTCTTTTGTGTATCATTTGCCCAAATTAAAAAAAATACACTTTTTCATTAAAATTCTCTGACCCAAGAATTTCTTGAGTCTGTGCTGCTTTTTTTTAAGACAGTGAATACTTAAAGGAAATACTGAAAAATATCCTGGTGGCCAAAAGGGCAAACCACATTCTGGCATGCATTAAGCACAGCTGTCATGTTTAACCCCAGCCGGCCACTGAGCAC
>NW_009193552.1:1314-1570 GCF_000690835.1 Fulmarus glacialis | reverse complement strand
TGCTACATGGAGTAGGTGGGTCACGCTGATCACGCAACGGGCTCAAATAGGAAACCTTAGTCGCCAGGAATCTTGGAAGTGATCATGGATTGGCCAGAAGGCAAAGATTTTGGAATATCGACAGAGGAGGAGGTGACACATGCTGAAGAGACCCCACTGTACAACAAACTACTAGAAAACGAGAAGCAACATGCCCTGTTCACTGATGGGTCCTGTCGCCTTGTGGGAAAACATCGGAGGAGGAAGGCTGCTGTCT
>NW_009193552.1:693-1147 GCF_000690835.1 Fulmarus glacialis | reverse complement strand
AAACAGCGCAACTGGCAGCACAGAGGCAAATCCATCTGGGCTGCCGCACTGTGGCAAGATATTGCTGCCCGGGTGGAGAACCTCATTGTAAAAGTACGTCACGTAGATGCTCACGTACCCAAGAGCCGGGCCACTGAAGAACATCAAAACAACCAGCAGGTGGATCAGGCTGCTAAGATTGAAGTGGCTCAGGTGGATCTGGACTGGCAACATAAGCATGAATTATTTATAGCTCGGTGGGCCCATGACACCTCAGGCCATTAAGGAAGAGATGCAACATATAGATGGGCTCGTGATTGAGGGGTGGACTTGACCATGGACACTATTGCACAGGTTATTCTTGAATGTGAGACATGCGCTGCAGTCAAACAGGCTAAGCGGTTAAAGCCTTTGTGGTTATGGATGATAAATATGGGGAGGCCTGGCAGATTGATTCTATAACACTCCCACAAAC
>NW_009193552.1:0-345 GCF_000690835.1 Fulmarus glacialis | reverse complement strand
CCCTGGGAGGTCTGCCGATCAAGCTGGCCCTGCCCAATCAAAACTTTTACGTACTGTAGAAAGGGACGTAGAAGAGGATAAAGTCCCTGTAGTGCACATATGAAATATGCTGGGGAAGAGAGTCTGGGATGCTCCTGCCTTGGGCAAACGAAAACCCATTTGTGGGATTGCTTTTGCTCAAGGACCAGGGTGCACTTGGTGGGTAATGCAAAAGGGTGGAGAAGTCCGATGTGTACCTCAAGGGGATTTGATTTTGGGTGAGAATAGCCAATAAATTAAATTGTATGATGTTAATTGCTATTAATATAGTATAACATCACTTCTATAGTGGCTGTATGCTGTAAC
>NW_009193551.1:0-2055 GCF_000690835.1 Fulmarus glacialis | reverse complement strand
TTTTTCAGGTTAGGTCTGCTCGAAAGGAGTGAAAAGCAAATTTCTTCTGCAGCACAATGCCTAAAATGCCTCGAAACCGGAGCGGCCGTGCTCATTTTGTACCTGTTTTGTAAGACTTGCTGACTGCTGAAATGGCCCCGGGCAGTGCAGCTGGAGTTTCACCATTGCGTATAGCAAAACCCTTTCTGTTTTTCCCAAAGAGCGTTTTTGGGTGAGAAGGAAGCCGACCGCCTCCCCGCAGCAGCAGCAGAGCTCTGTTAGCTCGGCGCCGGGCGGCTGAGCGGCACCGGGTCCTGCTGCAGCCAGGGGCCCGATCCTGGACCGTGTGGATGTGCTCAGAGTCTAAACAGAGATAGTCTTACTTGCCTAAATCAATATTCTTTTTTTTCTAGGCAGGCTAACAGAATCTGTAATGAAAGGAAGGATATCGTTTGGGAAGGCAATTATGCAAAGATAAATGTGTTTTTAAGAAAATGCAGAACGTTTTGAGCAGCCAGCCTTGCAGTTCGGAGGTTTATAGCCACGTGTCTCCCTGAGGTCTGATGGTGCCCCGTGCCCTGCCTGCGTGCCACCAAAGCACCGTGCCCTGCGCCCCGCTGCGCTGCAGAGCGTTCAGCCTGGGCACGTTCCCCGGGGTCTCGCCGGGCAGGGGATGAAACGCTCTGCACCTCGCAGAGCCCAACCTGTCCTCCTCTCAAAGCAGCACCGTTATTTTCCTGATAGATCTATTTCTGCAGAATACCAGGCATCACGGTTTTCAGGAATCTCGTGTTTCTCGGTGCAGGTTAAAACAGCAGATAAAAGGAACCATTTGAAAAGTCTTTTCTCCTTTTCTTGTGCGCTCTTCAGTGAGTCTGAGGCATTACCAGCTGTCAGGGATGTTTTAAGGCATGGCCTTCTCTGGATAAAAGCAAAGTCCGGACACAGGATTTGGCTTTCAGTGAAGATTTCTCTTCCTGAGCCGTTACTCCCCGGCTGCCCCAGCGTGTACCCACGTCCCTGCCGCGTGTTACGCCCACTCACAGCCGTCTGATCAGGAGGAGGTTATGGACAGCCCAGTTCTGAGGGTATTTTTATTTTAACTCCTCAGAGGAAGTTCTGATGAATTTAAAAAGGAGAAAATCAGTCATATTTTATAAGGTGATTTTTTTTCAGTATCTACAGATCCAGAAAGGTCTTTGCGTGACTGAGGATAATTGTTGCACACACAGCATGCCTTTTGGTGGCTGCGCCATGCCAGATGTGTAGAGCTGGTGTGTATAGCAGGGTGTAGGGATTTGCATTAATTGCTTGGAAAGGTCAGGTTTGGTGGGTTCCTGGGGCTTTCCAGACAGGGACCCCCAAACAGCATCCTTGAAAGGGTGAATAACCGAGAACTGGCTTAGGGAGGCTGGAATAGGGGAAAACCTCTTTCTCTGAAATAAAAGCCCGGCGGCTCCGGGGCAGGGGAGAGTTTGGCAGCGGTGGTGGTGACCCAGAGGCTGCTTAGGGGGCCCCGGCGAGCTGCTGCACCGAGCCGCCGCCGACTGCCGGAGGGTGGATGTGCATGAGGGTGTGTCTGCTCCAACCGGGGTGCTCGCCAAGGGCTGGGCTTCGGGGGGCTGCTGGTCAGCGGAGCTGCTCTCGAGTCCTGGCGGGGGGAGCCCCGGCCAGGGGAGGTGAATCGGCAGCGGTCGGAGCTGGGGAGCGACAGCCTGGGCCCTGTAGTGGGCTGGAGGAGGGCTGAGCGCTGGGTAGCGTTGGGTGGAGTTGCTGCAAGCTTCCATACCCGATGCTCTTGAAGCTCTTTTTAATACATATATTAAAAGGGTGATAATAAGCAAATCCGTCAGTTATGCAAATGAGTGGCAATTGCATCTTGAAGAGCATCCCACAGTTTAATTACATCATAATTGCAATGTAACACTTTAATTACCATATGCATCACAAAATCATGAGCACTGTTTCTAATCTCTTCACTAATATTTCAAATCAAACAGATTGCACAGGGCACCGTATTGCTCTGCAATACTGCAAACAAAAGTACCGAATATATCCTAATGCAGCAGCGGTACA
>NW_009193550.1:6684-37281 GCF_000690835.1 Fulmarus glacialis | reverse complement strand
GCTGGAGTGTGGTGGCTGCTGTGAATAGAGGGAGGGAAGGCAATTAGTTGCCGTGTTGTTGGGGCTTTTTACTTGTCAAACTGGAGCCTCGTTGCTTTTGTTATTGCCGTGTAAAGGGAAATCGCGGGGTTTTGTTTTGGTATTAAGGGCCTTAAAGATTGCTGGCTGACACTGTGCACGCGAAGGCCAGAGCAGTGCGGGGAGAGGGGGGACGGAGCTCGGGCGGACGGAAAACGCACAGATTTTCCCCCTGCTTGCTTCATCTGCCCCTAAATTTTTTTTTTTCCGGGTCCTAGGTGCCAGCTTTGCATTTTGTTTTGGTTTGTTTTTTTGTTTAGCTCGCAGGCTTCGCAGTTTAAACTGCCACATAGAAAGCAAACCTGGAACCACTCAAGGTCTCCGTGTTTGAAACAGAGTTTTAATTTTTTCCTATATCTATTTAGCCCTGTTGTTTTGTTCTTTGGGGGCGAAGGGGGGTGAATTCACTCGCGTGAGTCACCCAGATGTGCACAGGGAAGACGAGGGTTTGCAACCGGTCTCCTTCAGTGCCTCGTCTGCAGCAGCATCTGTCCCACATGGCGATCGCTCTCCCTGCGTGCAGCATCCATCAGCGTTAACAAACTCGCTTAGAAAGTGAGGAGGGGAAGAATGCGGCCATGGTTTCCTAATTAGTCCCCATCAAACCACCCTTTGTGGCTTTTGCCCCTGTTGCAGAGTAACTACTTTCCAACTTTAGGGAAAGGGGTAAATAAGAGATGAGAAACTGACTCCTGGCGAACTCAGATGCTGAGGTTTGCCCTTGGTACCCGGCTCTGATTGAGGAAGCGGGCGTCTCGCCACTCTCGTAGGCGAGAGCGAGGCGCAGGGGAGAAGGCTTCACCCATGCTCAGTTCAGCGATGCTCTCTGGGGGTACCCCTGTTTATTCTCACTCAGGAGCAGCTTGGGAAAATACAATGGCCAGGGCACTGTAACGTTAGTGATCTCAAAGCCCCTCTTGCATCACTTTTACAGTGGGGTCAGTGGTTTACAGAAATACTAAATGCTAAAGGAAGAGGGGGGGGAGGGAGAGACCAGAGCTAATGGTAAAGGTCTGCCAAATGTCACCTCAGTGTTACAATGACAAGAAAATATACTTTCCTTACAGCTCTCCCCCTAAGAAATTTGTTTTGAGGGATTTGACAATCTTGCAGATAAAGTGACTGCTTGCTACACTTAACTGATCATGCTCCCTCACGGCCGGCCGGCGTTTCCTCGCTGCACTTAGTAATACCTGTGCAACCTGGGTTGTAGTAGCATTGTCATTGATTTCCAAGGTAACTGCTTTTTAGCTCTTCTGAGCAGACATACCTGCGTAGGGGGGGGAAAGTCTTTTCCCCACTCCCTGGAAGGATGATGGTAAAGTGCTATATTGGAAAAGAGAGGAGGCTTCTCTAAATTTTGATAACCACAGCCGACAATTTAGAAATAAGACACTTCTCGCAGCCAACATGACAGTGGATTTTGAGCATTCAGAAAGCACCAGGCCAAAAAAGTGGAGACATCTTGATCTTTTAAGACAGCTTTTCCAGTACTTTAAGTGAAGGGGGGGAGCGGGGAAAGAAAAAGAGGGAGAGAAAAGCTGCAAGGAAAATAATACAAAGCCAGCACAATTGGCATCTCGACAGTGAAGAAAAAAGTTTTTGAGGTTAAGAGAAGGAAAGACAAAGCTGTTATGTACCCGAGGGATGCAATTTTAGTGGGAATGGAAGATTTGAGTGGTAAAGGAGGAGCGCTTGCCTCTGGGTTCTCTCTCTTCCAGCAGTTCGGCTGCTGGCATCTCAATTTGAATTGCTGGGTGAGTAGCACTTTCTGTGTGCGCGCTTTCCGTCTTGACCATTGAACTTCTGATGTGACTTCTCTCCCTCTCCCCCTCTCTCCCTCTCCTTTTCTTTCCTCCTGTGTGGAATCAAAAAAAAAGGGGAGGAGGGGGGGAGAAATCAAGCAAGCATCTCCAGCTGTGACCTTTGTTAGCGACGTTGATTTTATTTATTTATTTTATGGTAATCGTCTTTTTTAGTAGGGGGAAGCGCGACTTTTCGATGACACTTTAATTTTACAGCAGTGGCAAGGAGCGAGCGGCAGAACGCCGTTTTGTCGAGACACAATGGTGCAGCGGGGCAGAGTTTTCGCACTCCTCCTCTTTGCCCTTCCCTCCGCCTGATTTTGGGGTTTGGTTTGACGGGGGGGGGGGAATTTTTTCTCGTGCATCCAGGGTGGGATCGGGGGGGAGGGGGGGGCGTTTCAGTGCCTGGTGTACAGCAGGTTTCAGGGGCTGATTCCTGGATGCTGAACAATGGTTACCAGCGAGGGAGAAGTGTGTGCGCGTGTATTAGCTGTGCGTTACATCCGCAGTCATACATTCACACAGTGACCATGACATCACTAGCGTTTCTTTTCTTTTTCTCCTTTGGGGCGGAGGGGGCCACTTCAAAGCTTTCTTCAGTTCAGTACGATATTTCCTTAACTCTGAAACCATGAAGGTAAAAATGGTTTGGGGTTTTTTTTAAGGAGAAAAAGTTGCTTTGTAGCAGGGCACTTACAGTTAAGGGGTTTTGGAGACAGAATGGTTTAACTCTTGTCATACACAAACCAAGATTTTTCTCTTTTTTGAAATTATTAGAAATAGTATGTAGTAGTTTTTAATAGGGTGCTTTTGATCCTATGTTTGGTTGACACTCAGTTAAATTTTCTGAATTCTTCAGAAAGCTCAGCTGTAATGTGAAAGATGAAAATTTTAGGGGCACTATATAAAAGTGATGTCACCCAGTGATAAAGGAATATGAAAAATAATACTGGATGTTGATAAATACGAGGTAACGTGTGTTTTGACACAGTGGTTCTGTGTTTGTTATCAGAAGTCCATGAGACTTTTTTTCTCCTATTAATATATATTACAGAAAGTAAACCTACCCCTCAACCAATTCTGTACATTGCCCATAATTATACACAGAAAATAGAAATGTGTTTGAGAATTTTAGAAAGCATCGCATTTTCACCACAGGTTTTGTGGGAATCCTGGGTTTTCTGCTGTTTCCTCTTCTAACTCTGCCAAGCTTGCTTAGAGAGTCACTTGATCCAGGAGGAGGATTTCTATCACTTCAGTACTCTGTGATACCTTTTTTGATTTGCCTTTTCTTGCACAAAACAAGTGGTAAAATTCTGTAGAATTCATCTAAAATGGAACTAATCTAAAAGGACAGTTATTTAGATGTTTCTTTTTTCACTGCATGTTGTTGCATACACAGGTTTTACATGGCTGGTGATGAAATCTCGTAAGTGTTTTACCTTTAAAGGAATTCTTTTTATTGGGGCGAAAGGCCTGACAGCGCTGTATAAATGTGCCTGTTTCTTTTCTTCCAAAATATTTGCAAGGTGTTTCAGTTTTGATGTGCATTTAACATCACATTTTTAGGGAAACTTTGTTGAATTTATTCAAGAAATAATTGATCTGGACTTCATTTCATTGCTCAATTGTTCTGTGTCGGTGTGTATTGGTTTTAGTACATTAAAAAATGAAAATGTTTTTTAGAGCTTTTTTATTTGTTAAGCTATTTAATACACATTTGCTAGATAGATCATGTATCGGTATTGAGCACAGTCCGCTATAATTTGTGAATGCTGCATTTTAAAAAGCTGTACTGAAAACTTGGCATTGTATATTAAGGCATGTTTGTGCGTGTTAGTTTTTTAATAGTGCTGTTATTACTGAAATTGCCAAATGCAAGTGGGTATAGGCATGCATGCTAATTTTTTTTAATTTCTTGCAGTTTTTTAACAGCTTCACATTCAACTTCTTATTGTAGACAGAAGTCACAGATACCCTAACAAAATCAGTGGAGCTATTTCTCCAACCATATATGTCTGTCTAGTGCTGAAATAAGCGATGTATATGCAAGAATTAAAGCTGTTTATAATGTGGCATTTTAGAGAATGCTAGGCAGTAAGTAAAATTGCATTACCGGGTATTTATACAAAGCACATAACAAATAAGGTCTATCAGGGGAATTATAAGCACCCTTTTGCTTATATTCACTTCTCCCTTCTTCCCATCTTTTCTGAATTTTTGTGCTTGCATTATTGCTCTGTATCTCTCCCCTCTCCGCCCCCTTTATGTTTCCTGAAGACCTGCTTAGGTTTCACCAGTCTCTTTGCTTAGTGGTGGTGTATCCAGCACACCTTGTACTGGTGCTGCTTAAGAGAACAGTGGTTTTCAGTTTTAGTCTAATATATGCCAAGTCTTTCTGCTTTTTGCCTTGTTAGCCATGAACGAAGGCTTGCCTGCTCTAAAGAGATAATATCTGTCTACTAATTAGCTAAAGTATGGGAAGAAAGCACCGAGTATTTGTCAGCTCGGGGAAGAAACTGTGCCTCTCCTTTTGTAACGGAAGAAATAGATCTGGGCACCTCGATGCCTGAAACTTGAAGAGTCTAAGCACTACCCTGTCCTTCTCGTATGGGGAAATCCAAATGTTGATCAAATCATCTCTGGTTTTGAGATACGGTGTAAGGCTTGGCTGGATACGTGCAGGCCACAGTTTCTGGGCTATAGGCTGGGGTGACTCTGGTGTCCAAATTTGTGTGCCAAGATCAGGCAGAGCAGATGCAGCAGAGTGCTTTCTCTTTATCAATAAAGCATTAAGAGAAGAGTGAGGTAAAATCTAACTGGCATCAATGTAATTCCAAGTGATGCTGAAGGATCTCAAAATATACAGCTGTGTTTAAGCAGGTGCTTGTCTGCGTCTGACCTGACATTAGAGTAACACCACATAGTCTAAGGATGTAGCACTTAACTTGTATTTAAAACCCCAAGTTTCCTTTTTTTACTTTAAAAAAAACCAAAAAACACCCCAAATACCATAGCAGGAAGATTACAGTCCACAACAGCTTTGAAAGCAAAGTGTGAGCACTTAATACTAATGTTTTACTGTTAGTGTTTTTATTTCTCCTGCATAAGAACGAGCAGGCAATAAATTAGATAGCTAAACCCCAGTTCTTTCCCTTTTACGCTAGAGGTTTTGGCGTATGCTAATTGTCACCAGATCATTTCACATAATTGCCTTTTGGCAAAATTAAGTGGAAATTTCCTGAACATCTTAAACCCTTGCTTCCCCACCCCCTCCCCTCCGTACCTTCGCCCCCTTACAGGAAGGATGCTGAAGATGTCAAGTGCGGTGGCTTAGTGCTCCAGTGTGCAGTGGGTACTTCATCATGGGGGTGGTGGGGGGGAGAAAATGATTCTTTTCTTGAATGAATTGCTGGACACTTAAAGCCAGGAAGCTGATTTTGTTGTTTTGTCTGAGAGGTTGCTAATAAAGCACAGGTTTGGGGTTTTTTTTTGGAAAGCCAGCAGTTCTTGCAGGAGCAAGTAGGCACTGACTGGCCTGGGAAGTGGTCAGGGAGGGAGGGGGAAGAAGCAGAGGGATGCAAAAGTGTTGTGTCCCCTGCCTTTTTCTTTTTTATTAAGGGGAGGGCCGTGGGGGGTTGTTTTTTTTTTTTTTCAAGCTCTGACTAGGGGGTTATTGTCCCAGCACATGGTTGTCAGTGCTCCTGTCATCATTTGTGTGAAAGAAGAAAATGAGCCTTTTTTTAGCAGGGCGAGTTGCGATTATCAATGGAGGCCTTGTCTCCCGCTACAATGGGCAGTTAGCTTAGGGCAGGACCTTAGGCAGAAATCAGCTACATTAAACTGTGAAAGGGCTCAGGCCACTGTATCAGCCATAATGGAGCAAGGGGAAGTAGTTTTCAGGAGAAAATGCTTAGTCAGGTGTGAAAGCATCCTTAAAAAAAATAAACTGTGGCTCCACTAGCTAAACAGAGCCGGGTAAAATTAAATTTTTTGTTTTTTCAGGAAATGCTTCATCACTGGCATTGAATTCTTACGCTTGGGAAGGGGATGAGGACCAAATTACATATAGCTGATGGGTTTGGTTGGCTTTAGCTTTTCAGTTAACCTGAATGGTTTGCATTTCCTTGTTGAAGTTTGGAGTACCACCCGGAGCAGCTGCTGATGTGGGTGATCCCCGGGGCCGGAGTGGTGCTTGCTGATGGGTGCTCTGCTTTGGCTGCTAGTGACCCTGGCTGGAAACAGAAGTATATTACAGTATTTGCAGCAATATTTTGGGATTTGCCTTTTCCTTTAACTTAGTTTCCTGATTTGGAGGGGGGAGGTGTCATTCCTAGGCAGAACCAAGGGGAGATCAACCTTTGGAAAAAAAGAAAATCTCCTCTTGCGAGCATCTTTGGAGCTGCAGAGCAGCTCAGGAACATCTGTTAGCATTTCACTGGCCATAGTCAGCATAACTGCCACAGCACCATCTGGAAAATACAGGGAGACAAGTTACAAACCTATTTTTTAATGTATTGAATGGTATCCTTTGCTTAGCCCAGGGAGCAACTCCAGGAGGGCCTGCTAATTCAAGACCACTGTCGACCTCCTGCATCCACGCTGGAGGAGGGGAAAAGGCTGACAAACTCTCTTCTGTGCTGCTTTTGTTTTATTGTATTAGGCTCATAAAAGCACTTTCAGGGCCCATCTTTCTTCGGCAGAAAGGGAAGGCGATGGGGAAATGGGGAAGAGGAGGACATGGCAAAAAAGACAGGCGGAGCTCTAGCTCCATTTGTTTTCGGTGTCTGTTGATTAATAGGTTTTAAGGTGAATGGTGAGCTCCCATTCCTCCTCTGCTACTCATAGTGGAGGAAGGGGAGGGGGCTTGGGGGTCCGAGGTGCAAGTGCCTGATCAGGCCTCCCTTGCCACGTTACCGGTTGTGAGTGGTTGGGGGGTGCCCGGCGGGCGGCAGCCCATCCCTGCTTCGTGAGCAGGACTTGAGGCTTTAAGTACACTGAAAAGGTCGCCCCGGGTCGCGGAAGGGGGTCCCTCCCTGGCTGCGGCCACAGGAGCTGTGCTGGCGGCCGTGAGAGTTCCAGGCTGTGCTGGGGCAGGAGCATCCCACCGGCTCTGCCCGTGGCTGCTCGGCTGGGCATGCATCGGAGTGGAGTCTCCCACCAGCCGTTCATCTGAGGCTGAAGGCTTTGGCCGCTGCGATGCTGCAACGATGGCTTGTTTTTGGCCTGAGTGGCTTTTTTTGCAGACCTGCTTTTGCTGAAACCACGTTATCCCAGGGCAAATCCTCTGGCCTCTCTGGCATGTTTTCCTCTGACTTTGAGTTGATACCATGTTTTTATTACCAAAGCCAAACGAGCTATGAATTTGCAAACAGAAATTGCAGTAACAAACTCTTCCTATTTAAAGGTTGGTTTCTGTTTGTGTGCTCAACAATACAATGTTTCATCCCATGCAAGTCTTACGTTGCTTTCAGAGACTTAGGAACTATTGATTCATACAGCATGTATTAACTTCTTCAATAAATGGGGAGTATTCATCAGTGGGGTGTATTAAATAGGGCTGTATACGCATAGAAGTATCTTTCATCCTGTTAATGAAATGTCCTTACCATGCAACAAAGACTAACACACAGCAATTTATACACACAATCCCCTGCAATTTAAATCTGAAGTTCAGATTTTTTTTTTTTGTTCCCTAAAGGCACCTATCGGAACTTAGGCTAAATGGGTCTCAGTATCCCTCTCAAGCATATATCAGTCCAAAATTGGTTGTGGGTTTTTTGGTTTTGTTTTTTTTTTTTTTCATTCCAGAGCTCCATTATTGTTTAAAGTCATCTGTGTTTAAGCACTCCCAGAAGCATTTCAAATTCATATAGAGAGATTTAGTAGTTGAGTCCCTATGGGGACAATTTCCTTTGGTTTGCTTCAGGCAGGGGTTATCAAGAAAAGCAAACTTCTGTTGTTTTTTTGCAATTCTTTACTGTGGCCTCTAACCCAGCGTATGAGACCCCAGCTTTCACTGGAGAGGAGTGATTTATCAGCAGATGACTTGGTACTTTGTAGATGCTGGGATTTCTCTCCAGAAATCTCCACTTATTCCCATCGTATTACCGCATGCCCTGATGCTAATCTGTGCATACCAGTGCAGCTCCTCTTTCCGTGTCTGACGTAGCCATAAATGGAGTTCTTCAAGTTGTCAGAGAAATTCCTGCATCTCACAATGGCTTTTAGCTTAAAACTACCCTTGATAAAGTACTGGCAAATGTATATTGGAGAAGGGCCTTTTGCAGGGGGATGGCTAAGGTCATCTAATAGGTGTCTCCTATTGATGGTTTCTGCGGTTTACCTTTCATTGCCAGTGGATGGGGTTAGGACCACACTTGTTACTCAGGCAGAGCTCCCATTGAACTTCAAAGGAAGATGCGTGTGCGGGATTAATCCTGCTCTTTCCCAGCTAGTCCTTTCTTTTTCTCTTTTCCAAGGAAGCTTAGTTAACTTCAGGAACGTAGCATATTGTGCATGATTAGCTTGGCTTGTGAATTCTGCGTGCTATTCTGAGCAGAGTTACGGTCCCTTTTCCCACTGTGTGATAAATAGTGCAAAACAGAATACGAACCTAGCCCAGGGTAGTGGTACAGATGCAGACTGATTTGCAGGGGCAGTGGATCACACTCCTTTGTCCCGGAGGGCTTATTTTTGAGCATGTAGATGACAGTTTCCCCTTTTCCCCTGGTACATTATCCCCACACTCACACCTCTGCTCCAGCATCATCAGAGTGGCAAAAAAGTATTCCAACCTTACATCCAGTACCTTTATATGAATTGTCTGTTTGACTGCAGGGCAGTCACCCGAATAAAAATGACTTACCTGCGGAAAAGTTCACAGACTAAGGTTCAAACTCTTGGCTGTTGATTTTTTTTTTTTTTTTCCTTTTGCTTTTTTATTTTTCTCTGAAAAGTATTAAGTAAAACACATAATAATTTAGCACTCGGGCCGTTTTGTGGAGATATTGCGGAGGGGGGGGGTTGGTATATCAAAGCAGTGGGTGGTAGTTTCCCACAGTTTACATGTAACCCCCTATGGTATATCTGGCTTTGGTGATACAGGCATGTAAGTCCAGCTTTCCTCTCATGTGTTGTTTCTTGTTTGTCGGCTTAAGTCTGACCCGCTAATGTTATTCTGTCACTTACTTATTTTTTTAACTAACCAGTTCCAGTTTCTGTGAAAATAAGCTCTCCATGGAAGACAACCCTCAACGTCTGTCGGGATCTGAGTGAGGGTTTTTTGCAGTGATGTGAAGGTAGAGGTGGGAGAGCACAGAGCTATAGCAGCTACCAGCCACACTGTGGGTCACCTAATAGCACAAGTTCACACAGTTCTTGGCCAGCAAAAATCCCTCTTATTGGGGATGATTGTTTTTTGTGAACCAGATCAAGTGGTCATTTGGCATATAATGTCACGTGTTGTTGAGTAGATGCCTGCTAGTTTGTATGGCGTGTAATATGATGAGTTACGTGAAGCCCTTGCTAAACCTTTCAGATACTTTCAGACTGCTTAGGTTGGCTCACTTGGAAGAGAACGGATTTTGGGTTAGAGCATCTCCTTTGGCTTTTTGAATTAAGGGGCTGAATCCCCATAGCTCCTCTGATGTGAAACCATTATGGATCTGTGCGGCCAAAAGTTGTCCTTGGTTGTACAGCTGGCAGAAGACCTGACCTACAGTCCAGCCGACACAACGTGCTGTAATGCATAGTGTTGGCTGTTGTGACCACGCTCCGTGCTGCGTGGTGGCCACTTGACGTGGGACTCTCCTGCACCACGTGTGTGTTATTAGAGGGGAATCATTCCGTGTAAGGGCTGCAAAAAGAAATAAACACGGTAAAAGTTGTGGGAAGCATAAGCACTGCTCTTTGGCTTGCTTCTCTTGGATGCACACTTTTTTTTTGCATGTTATCAAAAAGGCTGGAAGAGCCGACGGTGAAGTTCTGCTGTGTCTTGACCAAAGGGTGATGGAGGGACTTCTTGTTTGGGGGAAGACTGATGTTTCTTTTCCTTCTAGCTCTCTAGCTCTCAGTCTGTCTTCTCTCTTCCTTCCCCCCAGTCAAGAAACTCATTCCCAAAGAATAAGTGAATTATTTTTGAAATGCTTTTAAGGGAAGCTCGGAGTGTTCGAACCAAGATCAGATAATAACTTGTCTAAAGTGGCGTGGCAAGGGCACGTGTGTTTGGGGGTGCTGGGGAGGGAGCGGTGGGGTCGGAGCCGTCCTGAGGCAGGATGGTGAGCAGGAGAGCGCTGGCAGACCTTGAACGGCAGTGGCGCTATCGGGGGCCGCCGTGGTATCACTACTTTATTTTAATGTGATTCCTTTTACTTGATGTTAATGCAAATTGTTCCTTACTTAAAGTAATAAAAGGAAATGAAGACACATTCTAAAATGAAACCTGACTCTAATCCATTCATCATCTAATACCAGCCTCTTTATCTTTGCTGGTACCTAATCTGGTTAAATGTCCCTGTTGTAGGATTTTAGTGAAAATCCTCTATGGGGAATAGGGTTTTTTGCAATTGGATTACTCGCAGTAAATGGTCCAGCAGTTCGCTTGTTTCAGCTTAATTTTTTCTTTGTGATCTTGTAAGGGTAAGTTACAGTTCAGCCTGCCTTTTCCTTTCATTCATTCACTCCTTTTTTTTTTTTATTGTTGTTGTTAAGAAAAAGATCTTTTTTTTTTTTTTCCCTCCCCAGAGCTAGGAGTGTGACAGGGAAAACCTCATGATATCTGCGTGATTATTCCCCCCACAAGAGTGTTAATTTCAATGGCTTTATCTGTGGTTTTGCCATTATTTATATAACTGAATATTTTAGTAGCCTAATTCATCAGTATCCAGTTTCCATTTATTAGCGCTCTCTGATGAATTGATAATTAATCAGCTCTTCTAAAAAATATATATATATAAAATATGCAGGTGATAGCTTGTCAGCTTAATGCTTGCTGATGAAGGGAATACTCTAGCACTACAAAGGCTTTTTATCTGGAGTATTTGCAATGAACAGTAAAATGCAGAACTGAAAGTGAGGACAGGAAGGGGAAAGGAAAAGACCTACAGGTCAGTGAGTATTTGGGTCTCGTGCTAATTAAATGGGGGACTCTGTCAGCCCCTCACTGAGGAGTCTGCCTGCATCTTGGAGGTGAAGCACAAGATGATAAAATAAAAAGGAAAAATTATAAAGAATCGCTGTTGCTCCATACAGGAGCATGACAGGTCAGAAAGATTAAAGAAACTCAAGAGCAGAGAAAGTGTGTGAGGAGGTTTTAAGCAAGAGGGTGGGAAAACTGCAAGGGTGACGCCAAGAAGGGATCTGGAAAAGTCTGAGGACCATGTTGAAATCCTGGGTACTCAGGTTTCTGTATGTCGTGCCTCGTGCTGCAGTGGGGAGTACCTGGCACTCCTCTAACGCCACTGACCTTTTTTCTCTTGACAGTCTAACAAAGTGCCAGTTGTGCAGCACCCACACCATGTACACCCTCTTACGCCGCTTATCACGTACAGCAACGAGCACTTCACACCGGGAAACCCTCCTCCACACTTACCAGCCGACGTAGATCCCAAAACAGGTAGGTGGGAAATAGTTCGGGTTTTTTTGGGTGGGTGGGTGGATCTTTCCATTTTGCGTATTAGGGGGAAGGAGTGTGGGAGGAAGGATTTCCCATGTTGGAGCACCAAAGGGGGCATGTAAAATGTCAAACGCATGCAAGAACCCAGACAAAATAGTTTCTTTTTAAGCCAATTAGGCTTCAGAAGGAAACCTACTGGGTGAATTTTCATAAAGCTTCTTCAGGGTGACACCAGAGTTGCATGTGTGGGGTCGTTTGCAGCTGTGTTTCATTGCAAGCATGATACCCCACCTAGTAGTTCGATCTACCAAGTGCTTGGTTTGCATGCACGACCCAGAGAGTTAAACATGTACGTTCTGTGATCTGCACTTACAAAATTGCAGCTGGAATTTTAAAGGTGGTGGGTCATGACCTGTTTCAAAATGAATCTCTTTTAATTCCCCAAATCCCATTGTTTCTGTGTCAGGAGTTCAGCCATTTTTCTCCTATAATGTTGAATTTTCATCCACTCTAACTACTTAGCTCCAGCTCTACACTTGCAACTCTTTTCCCCAATGTAAGTCTACCCAACTCTCAGTTCAGCCTGAAGGGCAGTCGTCTTGAATATAGAGCACCGCGTAAAACCCTGACCAGATTTATTGGTGTTAGAGAGTAGAATTTACATGTTATTCTAACTTTTTAAGAGTCCCTGTTTAACCTGAGGGCCCAGAGAAGTCAAATAGTGTCAATCTTCTTTCTTTGGGCTGCATTGAGTTCATAGTGACAGTGGTTTTGTTTTTGTTAATCCAAATCCCAGCTAGTTAATTGGAAAGTACATCAGAAACTGAATTCATGTCAAAGGAATGGCTCCGTCAGCCCTAACGTGTGCAGATAATTTATCTAAACTCGAGCCCTTGAATGAGGCTGTGCATTAGCTGGTTTTCACTCCCTGCACTTCAACTGGGGCCCCCTTTTACTTGTGCTTAATGCTAACTTCACATGGCTTAAAAGGAATCCATCTCGCCATCCCTGGGTATTGCAAGTGAATGGCATAGTCAACCTCTCATTTAAATAATGGTAGTACAGGGAATAGCTTTTAAATGGTTATCGTAAAACATATGATTAACGTCTGTAGACTGTTTACTTTTCTTCTGTGAACATTCTTTCAAGTGTGCGAATAGTTCGCTGGATGGTTAAAGCCCAGTTAATCTGTTTGGGTTTTGTAATGGAGAAAAAGCAATGTCTGCATGAAAATGTCACACAAGGAGATTTAATTTAGAGATTAAAAGCTTCCTGAGTGACTTAAAAAAATAGTTTTTAGCCATGAATACAGTACCCCTTCCTTTTAATGCTCTCTGGTTTAATTTTACTTCTGCTGTGTAATTGTGCTCTGCCTTGTTAATTGAAAGACCCAGTCTTGTAACCCTTACTCCTCTGAGTAATTCCTACTTGCTCTTAAGGTAGGGAGTGTTAAGATTTAAGGCTTGTGTATGGAGCTGATTTCTGCTCTCCGAGTAGGAACTGCACCGGTTTCAGAGAGGACGGATGGGCTCTCTGTCCTTCCCTGCACACCTTCAACATCTGCCCCCGTTTTACCAAGCATTTCCAGGGGCTGTCACCTCCACTCCTAGGTTTTGGGAAAGGTTTCCTAGGTTTGCTCAAAAGCAAACGTCATTTGCAATTACAGTGACTTTGTAACTCGTTTTGGAGGTTACTTTGGAATAACGCCATGCTATTGAGTACCCAGTCAACGTATCGGTAGGGCCTGTGCTCTTTTGGTGACTTTGAGACTAAAATAACCATGAAGTTGATACAGGGACCATCTTTCTGTTTAGCGTTTAAGACAGCACCTAGAACAGCGTCACACCAAAACTATAGCTAAGACTCCTAAATTCTCATCCTAAATAACAAAATAATTACCTCTGATTGGAGAGGTGACTGAGGGAGCGAATCACGTCAATTTTTCTGGTTGAATCTCATTTAATAAGATGCCAAGAGGCTCGCTTTATAAAATAAGACTGTGAAACAGCCTTTGGAAACTCAAAGTGAAGCCATGAGTATTGTAATAAAAATGAATATATAGCAATTTAGAAACATATGTGCTTTTTCCTTATATTTTATTTATTTCCATGTCTCAGTACTAACGCTGCTTTATGTTCCTCTTCCATAGGAATTCCAAGGCCTCCACATCCTCCAGATATATCTCCTTATTATCCCTTATCACCAGGCACTGTAGGACAAATCCCCCATCCGCTAGGATGGTTAGTACCACAGTAAGGAGTTCCATTTTTTTAATTTCCTTTTTCTTTTTTGATGTGTAAAATTTATGTTAAAAATCGTGTATGTGTGTGTGTGTGCGCATATGTGTGTGCATTGAGATAAGTCTGTTTGCCAATTGCCACTTCATTGAGTGGTTATGAATTTACCCACCTCACGAAGATTAATTAAAACTTATGCCAGGTCGTGTGGTCCTAAACAAACAGGAGCAGTTGGACACAGCTTTGCATGTCATCTCAACCAGCTGATGGCTCGTGAAACATGAATTTTTAAATCCTTCTGCAGAAACATCCTTTTCTTGTTAATGCCCTTACACTGCACCATGTGGGTTTTTCTCAGATTTGGTTTTCTTGGGGCTCAGAGCAGTTCTCATGGACTCTTTTTTACCAGGGCCATCCTCACTATAAGTGTGCAATTTTAAATTTCATTGGCCTTCCCCATTGAAACCCCTTTCGTTTTTCTTGTGAAACACTAGAGCTTTACATCGGCCAGTGAGCAGCATTCCTGGTCGAGACGTGGCTGGGCAGTTGGCATCTGAGGAATGGAATTTTCTTGCAAACAAGAAAGGGGAATTAGTTTACTTTAAAATTGGCTAAGAAAAAAGCCGTGGAAAGTTAGTTTGGGGTTTTGTTTTCTTTTCAGCTCCTTATATCCCACTTGCAGAGCCTTGTTGGGTATGAGGTTCCCTCCACTAATTGAGTCCTTGTTTTCTTTTTTTTTCTTATGTTGCTGTCTCTGCAATGGGTTTTTAATGCACTTAAGCACTGCATAGCCTTTTTTACAGTATATTTGATTTAAATACTTATAAAATACATTTGTATTGCTGGATACAACGGTTCTCTGCATTATAAATCAAGACTATTACCCTATTTTTCTCACATAACAGGCCTCATCAATTTTGGGGAGATCATATTTCTTTAGAAATTAGTTGCCCAAAGCTAGAAATAGTTTGTTCCTGCTCGAGGTTGTTTGGCCAGCTGTGCTAAAATACCTCTTCACAAGTTTGCCCTCCATAAGGAAGTGGAGCTCACACCCCGTAGGAGAGCAGGGCAGAGCAGGGGGTCCCCACACACACCCAGGTCTCGGGCAGGGAGGAGGATTGGCGTCAAAGGCTTTGGGGGCCTTTCTCAAGCACAGAAGTGTGGATGCAGGAGAGCTGGAGCTCGGACCTCAGCCACAGCAGCTCACTTCTGGCCGCTTTGCAGGCTGCCCTTCCTTGCAGGGTGGTCATGCAACTTGTTTGGGTAGAGGCTCTCCCACCCTGCGGGCGAAGCATGTCCATCAGCTCTCTGCAGAAAGCCGTTTTTCCAGAAGAGCACAGCACGAGCAGAAGAAAAACCCAGAGCGTTGCTCCCTGAAACCTTAAATTCCTCCTCATTTGTGGTGATTTACTTTTTACGTAGGACACCCTGAATGCTGGTAGAATGGATGTCAGCTCCTTTCCTTCTTCTTTCTTGGTTGCAGGGCCTAGCTGCAGTACAGCCGTCTCATGCTCCTCTGTTGCAACTGTTTAGCTCAAGTTTGCACACTAACAGCCTCAGCATTTAAAACAAATATACTCAGCTAATGCCAAAAGTCAGTAACATTAAAGACATGAGAGCGCAGGGAAGAAATTTCTCACTGTCATTGACCTGTGCCTCATTGCTCATCTGTGTCTCAAAGCCTTACATCTTTATGTGTGCAGACACAGGTTTGTCCTCCTTGAACCTCATGTCATGGCTGCCAAGCCACACGAATGTTGCCACATGTGGCCCGTTTCACCAGGCAGGTGCTGATGGCCACCTCTGTCACAGGAAGACTCTGTCATCACCGCTGATTTATAACAAGTCAACACCCATGGCGTACTTGTGTACCCACAGCTCTTACAGCTTCTCCAAGTGGTTTTTGTTGAGGGGTGATACCATCACATTTGCTTTTGCTCTAGGAGAGTAGCATGGCCAACTTTGCAGAAGTAACCCAAGGTTTTTATTTCCCCTCTTGTTGCCACTTGTTCTTCACCATCAACTTTCCAACCCATCTATCCTCAACTGGCCTGCATGTCTCTAGCATAGTAACCCCCCAGAAAGCATCCTGCCCAGTCAGATGATGTAGTTGAAGGACAGATGAAAAGAACTAGCCAGCACAGACAAACCTCAATCAGAAAAAGTTGTGTGTCTTTCATGAGGATGCTGTTTTGCATGTTGCTGTATTTTTTAATTATTGTAATGAGGTGTGATTGTCTATTGGTTACCCACAATACTTCTTGGGGACTCTCCCCCG
The DNA here is from genome assembly GCF_000690835.1 of Fulmarus glacialis. NCBI lineage: Eukaryota > Metazoa > Chordata > Aves > Procellariiformes > Procellariidae > Fulmarus > Fulmarus glacialis. The sequence goes on along the minus strand of NW_009193550.1, from coordinate 21,267 downwards.
GTAACTCTTGTCAACACTTGTTAATCTGACAAAAGGCTACAAATTAAGCTCTGTTAATTTAATGTTTTCTCACCGAGATCTAAATACCGAAAGAGGCCCAAAGCGCAACTGAAGTCCTTTGATTCACTGTACTTTATTTTGGTATAAATTTACATTCATTATTGTTTTCCTTTGGATGTGTAGCCCTCAATTAGTGTGATGGCTCCATTAAAGCAAGCGAGACTTCGCCTTTAATTATTACAACAAAACACCTAGTTTCAGCTTGGGGAGAGGGTCTCTATTGACATAAGCAGAGGTTATAAAATTTAATTAGCCATTCCTATCAGATTTATGGCATTCAAATTGTTCTGTGTTTCTTTCCTTTGATCCTTGCTGTACAATCCCCAAGATTTTTGTTCTGATCAAATGAGAATAAAGCTTACTGTGCAGAGAGAAGTTTTTTGTTGATCTTTTTTTTTTAAACCCTTTTGTCTTTCTCTCATTCTCTTTCCCGTCTTTTTTGCCAGGCAAGGTCAGCCAGTGTACCCAATCACGACAGGGGGTTTCCGCCACCCTTACCCAACAGCTCTGACCGTCAATGCTTCCATGTCAAGGTGAGTTCAAATGCTGAGGTCCTGAATTGAGAGCAAATGTAACTCCTCCTGCTGCCCTCTCTAGAGGAGGGCATTTCATCTAGGAAGCGTATTTCTGACAGCACTTCAGTTAAACAGTCATCCTTAGTTTTTTCGTGGGGCAGAGGTGGAGAGGATGAGGGGTACCTTCCCATCTGAGGAGAAGAGGGTGTCCTAGCACTGTCATTGGGCTTTAAGAATTTGGTTTTGAGAGAGAGGTGGAGGAGCAGGAAGTCATCTTTAAAAGCCAAACTAAATGAAAAAGCTGGGAGAATGTGATCTTGAAAAAGCAAGGAGGAGAAGTTTTGCTTTCTCAGTGGCTATCACCCAGAGCAGCGCTCTGTGTGCAAGAGGGGAGTTTCAGGAGGGAGGAGGGCTGCTCTTCAAGCAGAGTTGGGAGGAAGGTTATTGCACTATGTTTTCCCCGACCAAAGCTCCAAATACTGATAGTCAACATAAAAGGGCCTGCCTGACCCTCTAAAGCTTTAGAAGTATATATTTCTCCCCCTCCCTACCTCCAATTAATTCCATCTAATTTTCCAGGGGCTGCTAGTTTTATTTACAAACTGGTTGGCAGCACTATGTTTAAGTAATCACTAATTGCTCCTAATGATAGTTTTATTTTCTGTTCATCTGATTTTCAGTCTGGTTAATTAAATCGGTGGAGGTTTAGACTTTCCTGATGGGCTGAAACAGCTAATCCATTTTGATGATGGCACATAATTAAATTAGCATGCATTACATAGCAAGGTTCCACGTCTCTTCCCTGCTCTGTCCCTTCCTCTCCATCTCTGCAGTTTAATATGTGAAGGTTGGTGTATAGAGGATTTGGTGGCATCATGGCAGTGGCAGAGGGAGGGGGGTGGGGGGCGGGGGGGGGGGGGGGGAACACACCTCATTGAGAAATGGAAACCTGTAACTAGAGCTCATGAGTGAATGGGTAGGGAAATAGTGTGTTGTGTGCTTTAGATAAGTAGAGTAAAAGCAAAAAATGAAAATCTGCCCGAGTTGCTCCAGCAAATAGAGACAACTGGCAAATCAACTTTAAAAAAAAAAAAAAATAGACCCAGCACAGGGGAGAAGAAATCCTGGGTTGGGGAGAGAGCTGTAAATTTAAACAATGGTTCCCTCCCTCCATTTAATCTTTTTTAATATCTATAAAAGACTTGCAGGCATGGTGTGAGGCAAAGTAGAGCTTGATTTAGTTTAATTATTATTAGAGAGGCTAGTCATTGGAGGGAGGGGGGAGATGTGGAAGGGGGGAGGCTATATTCCCAAGATAGGCTTTATGAAAGGTATCTAGTTAAAAAGAGTACACAGCAAATTAAATACATTATTGTGGTAATGGGACGACAGAAGTAGAGGTCTATTATACTTATGGCAGTTACAGGAAATGTAGGCTCCTTGCCCTGTTCTAGCGCATCCTTTGATATTCATTCCATTCAGCAGCAGGGCCAGGACTTCTCAGAATTAAGTGATGGGTCATTATACTTTAAACACCATGGAGAAGCCTAGATTGGCAATTAAACAGCACTTGCTGACACTCGCTTGTGCCACCCTGTGACCCCCTTTAGATTGAGTTGTTGGAGCTCGGGGCCCTCAGCCTGCTAAATTGGTAGCAGGCACTTCTCCTGACGAGGGCTGGCTCTGAAATCTGCCGGCTTCAAAGGGAGCAAGATCATGTATAAACCATAATGTGGGTGCACCGTGGCTCAAAAAATAAGGCAGGAATAGATGAAATGTTACAAGTGCAAGGGGGAAATGAGAGAATAATGACAAATCTAATGCAACTCAAAGCGGAATTGTTGCACAGAAAAATGCATCCCACTGCTTGTGCATAAAATCAAGGCAGGCAGATGACATCCAGTTAACAGAAACATGTCAACAGTGAAGTAAAGTGAGAGTGAGTAAGAGAGAAGCCCCTGAGACAGCCAGGAACAAAAAATTAGTTGTCCTTAACAAGTTAAGACTCATCATTATATTCTGGCTTGGAGCCATAAAAGGAGACAGTGGTGTATAATGAGCTGCTTAGAATTTTTAGGGTGTTTATTGCAATTCATGGAATACTTGTCTAGAGAAAAAAATATGGGGGGATGTCTTAGGTGAAGGTGAGGGGTGTGCATACACACACACAGCCTTTCTTTTTGTCTCTGACATAAGCCCATACGCGCATACATGCTCAGGCGCACACACAGAATGATGAATAGATTTAAGATGTTTATCCTTTGTTTCAGCCCAGAAACTTCTCTCCTGGTTTCCCATACATGGGAACACCCTCTGGGCAGACCGTGCTCAGATACGTAGTTCGACGCACGTTTTCTCATGCCCGCCGTATCAGCTGGAGCGCCTGAGCTCAGCCATGGGACAGCCCTTGTCCTCAGTAGCCAGCGTAGTTGGGCGACGGGGCTGGTGTGCCCGGGGATGCCCACGCTTGCCTGCAGACATGCCGTTCATGGCTGGCCTCCGGGCAGCAGCCCCGCAGGGCCCTGGTACAAGCCTTGAGGTCGCTGTGTTGGCTCTGCCCAAACGTTGAAGTCAGGACAGACCCCCTCACCCCTCCATCCACATTTTTCCAGAGCCTTCCTTTAAAAGTAGTTCCCGTCTTTGCATTATGGTATAGACCTTTGGAGCATATAATGCTTCCCAACCCTGAATATTCCCTAAGCTTAGTAATTATAGTTCATTAGTTAGAGTGTGCTTATGAATAGTTTATAAAAGGTTAATGGGTGACTAATAGTGATTTTCATAAATGGTTTAGACTATTAAGGTAGTGTCTTCAGGTTGTTTTAACCATTTTTTCTCCGCTTGTAGCATCTCCCCACTCACTTTGTATGCATGCAACATGCTTATAACGTCTCTTGATCCTTCATTACCCCTCTATAATATGCCCTTAATGTAAATTGAGACAGAGTTAACTGACTGATGGGCAAACAGTGGACCCGCTATGAAAAAAAACTGCTGTGAGAGGAAATCAGGAAATAATTTAGCAGAATTACACCAGACAAACACTGCACAGCAGTTAAGTGGTGGCAGTGGAAAATACCTTCTGTAATTGAAATTTCAGGGGAAATTCACTTTTGCTGAATGTAATTACTGAAGTTGGAGTGTAGCCAGGAACTTAAAAATTAACACTCTTCCCCGACTCGTGTTGCCATGTGAGTGGATGTGTACATGGAAATAAGTAGGCAGTCAGACTTTGGGCTGAACCCTCACCCAGCCCACTGAAGTCCATGGGATTGTGAGAGCAACTTCGGGTTCTGGAGCATGTTTTTATAGCCCCAAACATAGGAAGGGGTGTGTAAGTCCAGCAGGCAGCCTTGTGTCTTGGAGGGAGAGAGATTCAGTGTGAAATAATGAATGGTCACTGGTAACGAACACAGAACTTCCTTGGGGAAACTGCCACCCTGAAAATAACTACTGAGCTGCAGCTGCCTGTTGATGAAGGCTGCTGTGTCTCTGAAGTTTAGAGCTCAGTGGGTAAAATCTCAGCCCAGCTGAAGTCAATGGAGGCTTCGCCATCCTCCAGGCTTTCACACAACACACGTATGTAGACTTCGCCTCCTCCGCTGCCCTTCCTCCCCATCTGGTCACTCTCTGATGTGCAAATACTTACTAACTTTCTCCTAAATGGTAATTGGGAAAACTTTTTTCCCATAATTAGGGGGGGAAGGTACCTTTTTTGCAGATTTTCTTCACGGTCCTCAATTTTTTATTAGCTGCAGGTACTTAAATCTTCATCAAAAATAAACGAATAAAATAACCCCCTATCTTTTGTTGAATTTGTTTCCTTTGAAAAACCTGATCGTACAACAATCCACCGTGTAGGCAGAGTTCATTTTGCAGTGCGTGTTAATTTTTCACCAGATTCTCATTTGAGAAGCAAGTCTATGACCCAGTTATCATGGCCACATCATGGGATGCTCTTCAGAAGCTTAACAAGCAACACCTTTTGTCCCCCATTAACTCCAGCTGTAATCAGTCTTTTGTGATATTTGGGAGCCCTTCTCCAGTGATGAGTCTAATCTTACTCAGGTCCACTCTCATACCCTTCTGTCCTTGTTTATCACTGCACTCAGCTCTTCCTTGCTGGTATATGCCCACTGCCCTTCCCACTGTGTCCTCACGTCAAACAAGCACAGCTCTTCCTGCCTGCTCTTTGAAGGCAGGCTTTTTGTTGCCATCTTCATCCTTCATTGTCCCGTTGTCACTGGCTCTTGTTCCAGTTTGAACCCTAGCTAGCCCCAGCAGCATAGTCCTCTCTTGAACACTGGGTCTTGCCTAGGACAGTCATTCGATAAGATGTGTATCAACTTTTTATCACTATGCTTATACCACTTTCAGTGAGGTCAGGGTTTTGCCATGGGTTTTATTTTCACCCATGTTTGTAAGTTGTTTTTTTTTAAAAAGCTCTTACTGTCAGTTTTTATTGTTTGCATTGTACTAACGCTGAAGGCCCCAGGCACTATGTGAACACACTTTACTTCTTTTTGTCCGGTCAAAATACATACACACCAAAATAAAGAGAGGGAGAACAGAAGAAAACTATAGAAAGGCGCAGTTTGTGTCTTGCTGATGGTGAGGCAATTCTGTGGCAGAAGTGGGACCAGGCCATCGGTCTCCTTGCAGCCTTGCCATTGTCTTCTGTCCTGACCTACCATGCACCAAAGCATTTCCCCAAATGTGCGTTTCTCTCCCAGCTACTTCTGTCAGAGAGTGGGGAAGGCGTTTTGACAATCCACTTGGAGATTTGTGTCCGTGAGTCTTTAGCAGACGTAGGAATAGCCATTTTGCTGCCCGTTCTCCTCTTCCCTTACCATCATGCCCTCCTCCTTTCCTTCTCTCCATGCCTTTGTTTGTGAGGAGCTGCAATTCTCTACAGTTCGAACAATTTCACATTCTCCCTGTCAGTCCCTGCTCTTCCCACCCCTGCCTTCAAAGACAAAATACTTCTGTCTAATGATCCTGAGTACTACCAGCTGATAGACAAAGATCCTCAGAGCTCGTAGTGGACAGTACCTCTTGTTCATGAAAGTACTACTGTGTCATCTTGTGAATGTAGGGAATGTCTAGGCAGTTTGAGGGGGGGGGTTAAGCTCAGTAATGGAATTTAGAAGGGGGGGTGGGGAGGAAAGAAATCCCATTATATTTCTGATATTTGTACACAATCTACTTATCCATGGTATATTACCCCATTTTAAATCCTGTTTGATAGAAAAAATCACTGTATATTGATGATAGAAGAAATAATTATTTATCCCATTGTTTGTTGTATATTCTTGGGGTATTTTATTTGGACCAAGGTGGTTCAAAATCTGGGATGAGAGTAGGGATTTTCAATAATAAAAAAACCTTGTTGTATGCCAGATCACTTTAGCTTTGGAATCTTGGGAGAAGTTATTTCTGAGCCAAAATTTTAGGCTAGATCCCATTCCCTGGAAACCTGTTGACTTCAGTGGGGGTTTTCTAAGGGAAAGGCAGTCAGTCATAGTGTGCTTTCCTTATTCACTGCAAAACCTTTCTGAGACTGTTGAGAAATAAGTAGTCATCAATCCTGCTTTTGAGAAGTTTGTTCATTTCAGTTAAAAAGTAAAAAGTCTGAATGATTGTGCCATGTTCATGCTGTGGCCCCAACTGAGCAACTAGATTCATGCAGAAGGATTGCACATCCCTCTGAATCCAGTTGCAGGACTGGGACCTGTCCATGTATATGACCATAAATCATAAAGCTGACAACATTTTTTCTCTTTAGAAAGGCTAGACTGTTATTTTGCATGAATTTAAGCCTTCCTAGGTTACCTTAATAGGTCAAAATTCACTTAATTTCACAGTCTTCCCACCTTCTGTTAGAGCAATGTGGCTCAGAGATTTATCAGACACAAATAAATATTTTCTTTTGCTCCATCAACAAAATGTCGCTAATGAGGCATCTATAAGGATTATCAAAAATACATCTAGATTGCATTGGGATTAATATTTTATTTTGCTGTCAATATGCAACAAAAGATGTCATCCCAAATTCACAACATGCTTCAGAACTATAAAAATTGATTCCTTGGTTGCCACAGATAATTTCTTAGCAAAGAAATGGACTGGTGGATTTTCTTGCAGGTAGCTGAAATTCCACTTTCATCCAAGTTCATCCAGTGGAATTTGCCTTATGTTAAAGAAGTTAAAAATCACGATGTCTTATGTCAGTAATGATAATGAAGGGGAAGATTGGCTTTAATGACATTAGAAGAGTCATTATGTTTAATTTATTGCTAATTAATGCTGCCAGCTTTCATATGCTTTGTCTAGCTGTCATGTGCTTGTTATATGCCTTTTTTTTTTTTAATGTGTGTACACATCCCTCCCCATTCATTCATTTTTATTCTGACGATTTACACAGCTTTCTCTCCTCTAGGTTTCCTCCACACATGGTCCCGCCTCACCATAGTTTACATACAACTGGAATCCCTCATCCGGCCATAGTCACACCAACAGTCAAACAGGAATCTTCCCAGAGCGACGTCGGCTCACTCCACAGCTCGTAAGTTCTTGCTTCCTGTGTCTTATTATTAGAACACCCAAAGCGTCATCTGTGCATGTGTGGCTTTTAAAAAGGCTTGGATTTGTAGGAATGTTTTTGCTGTAAAATATTTTTTTAAATTGCTTTTTCTGTTCTGTTCTGTTAATTGATTTGAACATGGTTTAACTACCAAAGTGTGTCAAAATAATGGTAACAATCTTTCAGAGTCATTCTGTGACATAGACAAGTAGTTATTAATTTCATCCATTTTAATAAGGAAGTGGAATTTTCTTGGTCAAGATTCAAGCTTCTTGACCGATTTCCGTGTTACTCAGTGCCCGGTTTGAAGCCGTGAGATACCGGATACGCAACAGGAGACAATAAATCAGAGCATAAATGGCTTGTTCAAAGCTGTAGAGAGGGCTGGTATGAAGTCTAGGTTTGAACCTCTACCTCTGTCCCTAGTGCTTCTGGTGCTTCTTGCCTTTCATTTCACAGGTGAAGCCAGAAAGACAATATTTCAGTTCCCAGTGATGATGGGGTGTAATTATTTCCTCTACCATCATGCTCACAAGCCCTCCCCATGAACCCATTTTCCTGAGTGCCCATGTCCTTCCAAGGTTCTTCTAGGGGTTAAGAAGGTACATGGTGCTATTGCATAAATATGAGATAGGTTTTCTTATAATGCTTTTAAAACTGTTCTCATACAGCAGCCAGAGTGAAGGCCCTAGAGAACCTTCTGGTCCTCTTTCTAGAGGCTAATTTCTGAGGATTAATGCTAGAGGGATTGAGAGGATTAATTTAATAAATTCACAAGAGTTCTCACTGTGAGGTTTATGTCTGTTGTATCTTTACCCTTCAGAAAACATCAGGACTCCAAAAAAGAAGAAGAGAAAAAGAAGCCACACATAAAGAAACCTCTTAATGCATTTATGTTGTATATGAAGGAAATGAGAGCAAAAGTTGTAGCAGAATGCACATTGAAAGAGAGCGCAGCCATCAACCAAATCCTCGGTCGAAGGGTAGGTAACAAGGGAGAAGCACAAGCAGGACTGAAACTCGGTAGGATTCACACCTGCAGAGAAGGGGAGTTGCATCCTTCTGAATCACTGTGTTCTCCTGTTCTTTTGATAATGGATAGGGAAGTAACTAAGCCAAAGGCCTTTTGTTTTTTGTTTTTGCAGACGCTTTCTGCCATTGGGGTCATTCACAAGGAAAAGGGGGAGTTAATTAATAGCAGTGTTATTTCAATATTATTTCCATCACCTGGAGATGGAAAAATCTCAAATTTCTTATTTTGTCCTAGAAACAGGCAGGAAAGTAAATGGGGAAGGAAAAAGCCTTTGGGAAGTACAGTACCAGTATCGGCACCTGTGAGAGCCAGGAGAGGAGAGGGGGTGCCAGTGGGGAAGGGAGGGGGAGACCTTCTGTAAATCTGTAACTGAGATCTGGCTCACGACAAGTAGTTCAGCTTCTGGACCCTCTCCCCTGCTCTTTGTTTTTGTTTAGTTTTCTTAATTCTCCTCTCATCAGGAGACAAAGGGGCTGAGTGAACGTAAATTATAAGTTGTGACTCAGTTGAGTTTACTGGAGTTATAATCTGGAGTTATAAATAAAATATGAATGGTAGCGTGCCAGATCATCTGTTTTTATCTCTTCTTTTATGAAAATCAACTCTCGCTGTATTTATATATAAATAATATACTCTGCTGTTAACGTGCTTAAAAAAAAACGCTTGTGCTTTTTATTTTGTCTTTTTCCTTTTTCTTCACCTCAGTGGCACGCATTATCCAGAGAAGAACAAGCGAAATACTATGAACTAGCAAGAAAGGAACGACAGCTTCATATGCAGCTGTACCCGGGCTGGTCCGCACGGGATAACTATGTAGGTTCCTATGTAGGTGGAAATTTTTTTAGTAGTAGAGCTTGTAGAAATGTATATGTGACCTGCCGAACTACGACCACACATTGCACACAAGCACTACTTGGAAAGCGTGCCTCAGGATCCCAATCTGGTAACAACAACGGACGCTTCCCTCTGCGATACTAAAACTATTGGGGATAATTCCCAGCCCTCCACTTGGAAGAGGCTTCCTGGCTGGGACTAGTAAAAGGTTAGAATTGGGGCATGACAGTAGAGCTCTGTGAAGAAACTCTTGCCTTCACTTTTACCAGCGTCTGGAAACGCTGTTTGGCTTGCTGGTCATTTTAAATTTCATTTTTTAAAACAAAACTAAAAATTCCCCTAGTATGGCTCCTCTCCTTTCCACCAAAAAGATGAATAATTAGTGTCTTGTGCTTATCTGTGTGAGAGTATAGTGGAAAGTGGAAGAATGACTTATCCTGGCTTCAGAGAAGGACTGGCAAAACCAAAAGCGTGACTTGTTTGAAAGTCTTACTCTCAAGTGGGGTTAAATGAATTATTCCACGCTCTACTGTTGTATATTTTGATTATGTTTTGCTTTTTCATGGCCATGTTATCTTCCCCCCTCCCCCCTCATTTTTTAAAAAGTGTTTTGGAGTTTGTGATCAATTCATGGAGTGTGTTTAAGATTGATTTTCCCCTCCACCTTTCAGAAAGCCTGTTTTGTAGCTAGAAGTGGTAGAATTTTCTGTCTGTTAAAAACATAAGGCCAGCGTTGTAACCACTTACTAGTAATATATAACCCCTTCTTCCATGAAGGGTAAGCGGTGCATCTGGTAGTAAGTGTTTGCAAGCCTAAACCCATAAATTCTTGACAGATTTGTGGATTGGTGGGAGCTCTTAACCCTCTTTAATAGGATTATAGCAGCATCTTGATTATTTTTTCTAATTTAAATAAATTTTAATTTAAATAAAAATCACCTAAAACTTTCAAGGTGTCTAACTCTGGAATAAACCATGCTCCCTACCTTCCAGGCAGACCTCCCTGCAGGTCTGGGGACCAGCAGCTGTAAGATTGATGTCAGTTATGTATAGTGTTACACATTTTGTTTTTGTTGAAGTTTGTCTCTTCCGTCATCATCATCATCACTGCCTATTTTACCGTAAATATCCTGTTTTGCCATAAATCACATAAACTGTGTAGTTTGTATATGGCAATGTTTACCTCTATGAGAATCTGTGTTTTTATGTGTACGGATGGGAAGAAGCCAGTTCAGAGTTTGCAACGAAGCCGAGAGCAGCAGCAGCTCTCTATGCTCTTCCACTGCTTCGGCAGTAGAGAATACACATGCTCACTTATTTAGCAAAATGTAGTTAAGGACATTTTTTCAAATCCTTCTGCTCTTTCTTGATCATCATTTCTTTCCGTTGGGCTCTGCCTCGCTTCCTCCTTTGTTCGCCATTGCAGGTGTAGCTGTGCATGCTCCTCAGAGGAGACCTCGTTAAGCCCAATGAGGCACTGCTCCTGCTTAAACACATTTTCCTTTTTCGGCATAGTCTGGTCTGAGACTGTCAGACCGTAGGCTTGAGGTAGTTCCTCAGCACTGTGCAGTATCGTCTTCTTGGGTGTTCAAAAGGGAGTATAGGCTCGACTGAGGTTTCGGGAATGCTCATTCTGCGCAGTGACTGTGCCACCGACAGATGGGCATGTACAAAGCCTTCAGTGTTTAGGACCTTTTACTTTTGTCCTCACCGTGTGAGCACTGAGAAACCCTTTCTTCTCAAGCTAAAAAGGACAGGATGAGAAAGCCGGCGCTTTCCCAGCGGCTTGATGCTGTAGCCCCAAGTGACCTTCAGGGGGAACCTTCCTGCCTGAGGAGAGCGCGGTACCTTTGCATCACACGATCGCATCATCCGCAGGATTTATTTATTTCTCCTCTCCTGGTCCATTCGGAGCTCTCCAAGTTCCCCTCCTCCCTCAGCATTTTGTAGGGTCTCGAGCCCTTCACACATCTAGAAGGGTAGCACGTTTGCACTGCTTGAAACGGTTAAATTGTTAGGCATCTCACATCAGGCGAGGAAGAGGCCAGCTGTAGCCCAGGTCTTCAGAAATAGGAGCAGTACATCAAGAAACGCAGCTTTCAGCCTGCTCTTAAATAAGAGAAGAGGATTCAGGGAATCCCTCGTGGCTTGTAGGTGTCACAAGGCACATTTGCTCTTCCTGAGATCTAATATAAGATGTTAAGCAGCACTGAGTGCTGGACTTAGAAGTATGTAAGGGTCTAGTCATCTCACCTGCTGCTTGTCTAGAAAATTAGTACCAAAGAACTCCACAGTCCTGTCAAAACCCATGTTGGTTTGGCTATGTAGAGGGAGCTGCCAAACGGTTAGCAAGTATTTACATCCACCTTTACTTGCAGCCTAAGAATTTGTATAGTACGGTGATGGAAAATGTTGCAGACCATCTGCTCAAGTCTTAGGAGGACAATTGGAGGCAAAGGCAAAACGGTGTCTTCTGCAGAACACTTGAAAAGCTGCTGCCGTAATTCTTTTCTTAAGTCCGTGTATTAATTTAGCTACGTAATCAAATATCTTCTTGTAGCACAGAAATTGAACAGGGAAGCCAGGTGATTCTTCTCCCTATTTTCTCTGGCAAGGGTGTAAAAGGAGTTAGTGGGACCTCTGTCAGTTCTTTGTTAGGAACGGTTTTCAAAGCTTGTGTTGAAAAGGAACCAGAAATTCCTGGTCCCTGGCTGACATTCCTGTATATCAGCCGTTTTTAACAGATTGCTCCCTAAAGGGTTTATAGTGCTTTAATACCTGCCTTGAAGAGTTTGTAAAGGGCAGGTGACTCCTGACCTCTGTTCTGGCTGGCCCTTGTGTGAAGAAGTTATAAGGTCTCAAATTGGAATAGCCCTTGAATTCCCAAATGTACTGCAAAAATTAAGCAAATTTGCCACAAGGTGCAAATTGTTAATTATGCAAGTGGCCTCCTTGAGGTTAAATAAAAATCAGGCTTACAGTCCTGAGGCAATTGTCTGGTTTCGGTTACGTTGTTGTAAACCTGGAAAAAATTCACCCACTCTCACAGAGTTACTGTCAATCTAGATCAATGTAGATGGAGCAGCCTGAGCCCCTTGTATCTTTATGTGATACGTGGACTTCAAGATACCACGTTTTTCCCTATTTTATTCTCAGGGAGCTTTAGGAGCAATGCTTGTCTATCTTGTCTGCCTGTCATGTTAGGCTGTTGGTTGCTCTAGCAATTGACTCAGAGCAACAACTTTCCATATCCCCCAAAATGACGTCGGAGGTGTCAGAGGTGATTTCTCAGCAGCATCCAGGCAGCAGGATTATGTGCATGTTGTTTAAAAATCCTTTAAAATTGACCGTGCACACAGCTTTTTCCATCACCAGAAGGCTCTCGTGAACAAGACTCTGCTTGTGGCAGCCTGGACAGCAGGGTGGCAGTTTACAACCCTGAGCAAGCAAGGGGGAATGAGTACAGAAGCCCCGTGCCAGAAAGCCAGCTTTTGGGGCAGAAAAATATGACAACAACAACAAATTGAAATCCAACATTTGTGTTGGGGGAATTTTTTACCAATACCTTCCAGGGAACTTATCATAGTGAGCGTCCTCAATGTTATAGTGGATGTCCCAAGCTGAAGCCCAATCTTAACCATTTAGTTGGGAGCCAGACCAGTCTACTGAGAAAGATGTCCGCCACGTGGGAGAGCTTCTTGGCTTCCCCACAGATACGTCCAGCCCTTCAAAAGTGCTGAGATTCCTTCTTCCGAGGCATGTTTGTTCTTTTGACCACAAGGGCCTGCTGGCCTGGTGTCTTTTCACCAACTTCTCTTAGTACCACATCTTCAAAAGCAAGGATCTCTGTGCTGTTCACAGTTGACATTGCTGGCCCGAAAGTCATTGCTTTTAGCATCTGGGGAGCTGTGAAAATTAAATGACTGTCCCCTTGCACTGGCCTTTTTGTGCTGCTCTCCAAACCCTGTAGCTCAGTGCTGGGAAAGCTTTCTTAGAAAATCGCTTTTCTCTTTTGAGCCATGCTTATTACTTTGTAACTCTTCTCCTGGAAAACGATCGTTGGGTTTCCACAGAAGTCGGGCTCCTGGTCATGTCCTCTCCCACACTGCTGGAGGGAAATGGAGAAAGGGCCTTTCTCCCTCCAGTCAGAAACAAATTGCATCATCTTGTGGGACAGTATTTGGGAAAGGGACGCAGTTTAGCAAAACATTACTGGTGATTTTTTTCTTGTGATAAGAGCAAAATGTGAGAAGGGTCTTAGTTATATCTGGATTTTTTTCTCTTCCTGGCTTTGCTTCCTAAGTTGTCAGTGCACTTACAAACCCTGCAGGTTAGGTTTTGCTCGTTACTGTGGCTTCCTCGTCTGCTTTAACGGCTGGTTTTGGGTGCTGAGGAACTCCAGGGGCTCAATCTGACCTCACTCATGGACTCTTCCACCTTGAATCTCCGCCGTTGCCCCTTCTTCCCCTCCCCACCCCAAAGAAACGTGACCAGGAATGATTTTTTTGAAGCAGGAGCATACAAGTGTCAATGTTTCTGTCGTGATGATAATCTTATCTCGAAAGAAGCATCCTGCAAGTCATTCTTCCCCCTCCCTAGCTGCTTATGGCTTTGGTGGTTGTTAGCGTTGAGGGGGGCTGCAGCGAGGCTGTCCAAAAAGGCAGGGGGTGGGCAGGCAGAGCCGTCCCCGGGGTGCGAGCATCCCCTCAGGGCCCCCCAAGCCTCCCTGCACCGGGAGCGAGCTGGCACTGCGCTTCGGTGTCCTCCCCAGGGAGCCTCCCGCACCGGCCGCAGCCCCATCGCTCAGTGCTGTCTTGCAAGGAGACATGTTTTGGGGTTTTTTTAATCCTTCTCATTTGTGTATGTTTCCTGCAGGGAAAGAAGAAGAAGAGGAAAAGGGATAAGCAGCCAGGAGAGACCAATGGTAAGTAAAAATAAGTCTAAATCTCTTGCTTAGTGGAAGTGTGGCAATCCTGGTGTGACGCTCCTAGGTACGGGGGAGGTGGGTACAAGTCTCCTGGCCTCACGGGGAGCCGGTCCCAATATTAGGCAACCTTTTTTTTTTAATGCAATCTAATTATTTACGCATTATTGCCCTTCTAAAACTAGTAATCAAGCCATTGCATGTAAGAGCCTCATGTGACGTTAGCTGAATTTGTACGTAATAATTGCAAAGCCTTTAACTGCAGAGACGTAGTTGTAATGCCTATGCCATCGTTTATAAAGTTGTCTGCTTATTTTGCGCATATGTGTGTGCGTGTACGTACGTATGTATGTGTTTGGTATTAATTTGGGCTGTACCTGTATGTTCTGATGCATGCCTTACAGTGGTAAATCGCACCCATTTTAAATTAAGGAGGTTTGCCATTCTATATAGGAAATTAGAAATACTGCATAGGCAATCTCATAGTCAATTTTGAAGAAGCCCTGACTTAGTTTTTTTGAAGCCTTTGTATAATTTGTTCTTTTTTTTCAGAACACAGCGAATGTTTCCTAAATCCTTGCCTTTCACTTCCTCCGATTACAGGTGCTACCGTCATTTTGAGTCATTTAAAATA
>NW_009193550.1:0-6673 GCF_000690835.1 Fulmarus glacialis | reverse complement strand
TTTTTTTTTTTTTTCCCTGCCATTATCGATTTTAACATTAAACACTTATGACATTAAGAAAAAAATACCATCCACACGTTTTGATAGTATTTATTATCTATATATCTTTATATCTATTATATGTTTGATAGTATTTTTTAATTTTGTTTTTCGTTTTTGTAACAATTGCTATTAAAACAGTAATACAGTAAAAATAACGCAAGAGTTGTACTAACTGTGCAAATTGAATATGCAGTATTTCTTTAAAGAGACTGATAAAGAATGGAAGCAAGTCAGTAATGAACCTCCTTAATCTAATGGCATTTTTCATGGCTCCCACTAAGTCTTCTCACATTAGCATGCATATGCATTTTTTTATTATTATTTTAGTTTTGGATTTTTTTTTTTTCCTTTCTGCTCAAGCCTATTCATTGCAATTCACTAGCTGTACTAACTCAGCACCTTGCCATGCTTTACGTTTTATTTTCTGGCTGATACTAACATACTCATTCCGCAATCTGCTTATTCTTATCCATTCTTTAAATACAAATTAATAAAAACAAATAAATTGAATGTTATTCCAAAAGCTGCATTATCCCAGGAGATACAATTTCCTTTTTTTTTTTCCTTCTTATTTTATTTTGTATCTGAGTTGAAGAAAAAAGCATGTTCAGGATCTAACTTCCATACTCAGCTTCTTTTCTTCCTTTTTTCCCCCCTCTCAAAAAAGAGAATAAAAAAACCCAGCCCAAATAAATCTTGCCTGAAACATCCTGCTAGACCAGCCACAATGACTTTCCTCTACCTACTCTTTTAAAAGGGAAAGAAACAGTCCTTTATAAAGGGATACTGCAGCTTTAATTGCAACAGCTAATCTCAAGAGTTGAATAAAAATGTGATTATCACTTTTTTTTAACTTTTAAATCAAAAGTCAATATTTTGCAATTAATAACAAGGACATTGATTTTTATTCCCTTTTTTATTTTTATTTTTTCCTTATTTTTATCTTTCTCTTTTTTCTCCCCTTTTCTCTCTTCCTCTCTCTCTCTCTCTCTCCCCCCCTCTCCCCTTTTCTTTTTTTCCTCTCTCCCTTTTCTGCTCGCTTTTCTTGAACTCATTCAGACCTGAGCGCTCCTAAGAAATGCCGAGCGCGCTTTGGCCTTGATCAACAGAATAACTGGTGCGGCCCCTGCAGGTGTGTATAGTTTTCCCAGACTCGCTATGGCTGATTTGCAGCTGGTTTATTTGGTACTTTCCCCTTTTTTTTCCTGCCTTGTTGCTTTGTAGCTCTGTGTTGTGATCTAGAAGACACAAGGGAGTGGGACACTGCCATGAGTTATCATCTCTCTGAAAGGGTTTTGCTTTTTTTTTTTTGTTGTTGGTCTTTTTTTTGCCTTCCTCTTTGCTGCTGCTAGCCAAAAACCCACTGTAAAACAGCATCAGCCTTAAGCCCATCTGATCCGTGGCTCAACCACGCTCCTGCCCTCCAAGCCTCCACCCAAGGAAAGTTGCTCCCAAAGCCCTTGATAACACGGCGTTGAGTGCGGTACCGACACCGGACAGACGCACGGCCGTGTCGGAGACTTTTTTTGGTTTTCTTTTGGCTCGTTGTGAAAGTCCTGTTTTCTTTCCTGCCCTTGGTACGAGGGGAGATTACCAAATAAAACTAAGGTGACTGAAAGCTAAACGTAGCTGTAGCTAAGATGACGCAGTCCAAATGAGCTCTATCCACCATTGTGTTGTATTTTTTGTGTTTACCTTATGCTAACAGATGCAAATACTCCAAAGAAGTGTCGGGCATTGTTCGGGCTTGACCGACAGAGTTTATGGTGCAAACCATGCAGGTATAATACTACCCATTAGGCCTCTGGGGAAATAAAAGCAATCTGTCCTCTTAGTGCATTTGTGTGATTTTATTTTTTTAATCTTTTTTCCCCACTCCCCACCTTTCTCTCTCCCACAGCATCAATTGCTAATAATCTTTGATCTTTGGAATTTCTTGCTAATTTAATGCCATTTTCTCTCTTTCTTTACCAATAACCTCTCCCTGGTGGTAGAACTGGGAACAAGAAAACTTCAAGTCCTTAAAGCTGGCAGTTTTTTGGCTTTTTTATTATTTTTTTCCAGATTGTCAGCAAAATGAATATTTAGCTGGATGTCTATATTTTGTCTTTCATTTGGGTCTATGTCCACTCCCTCCAAAGGCTTTTTAAAAAGGTTCTGGGATCTGCAGCACTAGTGTTTTTCTCATGATTAGAGATGTAAAAGCCAGTGTTTACAGCTTATGTTGTACTCATTTTTTTGGTGTTATCTGCAAAATTAAATAGCTACCTGTAGGCTTCTACGCCTCGGTAAGGTTTATGTAGATATCAGTTTTTTAAATGATCTGATGTCTTTTTTTTCTGATTCCGAAAATACATTTTTTCGTAAATTTTATCCCAAAAAGTGAGCTGTAAACACCTGAGCTCTAGACAAAACTAATTACAACTTTAGTAGGACAGTTTCCAGCATTAAAAGGAGATGAAAGACATCAAAGAGCCCAAATTTCGACAGCCCATGTTCTACTGGAGTTTAATTCCATGTATAACTCAGTACGTACTTCTTTCTTGGTGGAGGGATACCGAGTAGTTCTTTTCTCATTCCTTTTTCCTTATATGATCGCGTTTGGTTAAATTTGTTGTTTCTTTGTTCTGATACAAGCAGTCTTTGAATTTGGAATATTATGATGGTAGGTATTTCAACCCAAACCACACTCTCTGTGTAGTGATTCCTCTCCCACATTTTTCCCTCTTACTCATGCCAGTCCCATGTGCTCCATCTCATTTAGAATGTAGATCAGATGTCCATCATATTTTGTGTATGCACGCAGTCTTGTTTGTGCTTAGTGTCAAGGAAAACACGGATTGAGGGTGGTGTTGTGTGTCAAAATACCAGCTAAGGCACCAGAAATGTCTTGAACAGATTGCATATTGTCCCATTCGAGGCATGCTAGTATTGGGTGTTGGGGTCTTAAATACCAGTACCAGTATGTATGTTAAGCTTTGAAAGCAGCAGTTGCTTAAAGCTAAAAGGAAGCAGAGTTCGGTCCACAAGTGCTGGGTAGCCACTTCACTGTGTCAGGAAGCTCGAGTCTCATGCTAGCCAAAGACTCGAATGCTGTGTTTAATTAGGCTTTATTCTGTGGTTAGTTCACTACACACTATCAGCAGATATACGTGTAGTGTAGAGATAGAGTATTTGAAGCATGTCAGGCTCTGTATGCCAAGTACCAGCACCGGGGGCACATCATGTTTGTTTTTTTTCCCTAGCTGCTTAAGTAAATAGCATACTTTAAAAACTACTTTTTATCAGCAAGGGGACTTTTCATTCGGTCTGTATAGTGCTGAGGTTACATGTGAAGCATAAACCCTCTCTTAACTTACACCAGATTTTGGTCAGAAATCTTTGCAGCACATCAGAGACGACTTCAGTGGTGTAGCTGATAGCTTTAGGCTTACTGATACAGAGTCAGCTGCTTTTCTTTTTGGTTTTGTTTTGTTTTGTTTTTAAATGCATGGAGGCATTTTATCAGTAGGTATTAGAGCATTTCCCTCCTAGTTCTGGTCCTAACCATTATAACATTGCATATGCTAGCATGGTAGCATTTTGTAGCGCATCTTAGGTAGCTGCTAAAGATGTGCGGTTTGCTCCTGCAATAGAAACTGAGACATCTTTGCTCACAGCAACTGAGTAAACCCTTGTCATTCTCTGTGGCTTTCACTCATGGCAATTGCAGCATTACAGGTTTCCTGATGCTGTCCTGGGGCTAGTTTCAAGGGCAGCACGAGCCGGGTCAGGTCTGTTGCTGTTTGCCAGACTGATGTCGCAGTTGATGCTTTCAGAGTGATGTGCAAGTGAATAATCCTCACTAGTGCTCTGAGGGGGGATATGTAGTATTTTTGTTCCCACTTTTAGGAGAGCAAAACTGAGGCACAAAGAGTTCCTTGGATGTTTACTTATTCCCCTTCACCAGAGTTGCCTGGTGTTGTTCATGTCTGGTAAAATTTGGCTTGCAGGGTTTGGGGTTTTACCATCTGTGCATTCTGTCCCACCTAACCCTGACACGTACGTGACCACAGATTACACATGGTGGGAATGGCTGAGAATTGTCCCCGCCTTGAGCCATCATGATTTAAATAAATGGCTTTTCAGACTAAAAGTGGCCGCACTATTAAAGAGTTTAATTTACAACAGAAGCAGAGGAAGCAATCTGCTCCCTTAATCCTAGTCAAAGGAAAATTACTTCAGGTTGCAGACCAGTGGGTTTAGTTTTAAAAAGGTCATTAACTCTGCAGAGTCAGAAAGTCAGGTAGACCTGGTTTAAGTCTGCTTTGCCATGGGAACTCTTCCTTTCAGGCCACAGAACTTAAATAGTTTTAAAAAGATAATTTTGAATTTTTGGCATACTAGATTCAAACTGCCTCCAGTGAAATAATTATCTGCCTTGTAGGTTCAGAGCAATGCAGTTGAATGGCTTCTGGACCACCATCAATGAGGCAGGCAGAGCTTGGGTCTCTGCTTGCAAATTATTTTAATTTGGGGATGACGGGGGGAGCCCTGCAGTCTCCAAATTGTGAAAACCCACCTTTCCACACAGGTATTATCAGTGAGCTTTGTGAAGCATCACTGATCTGCTTTGCCACTGGAGCTGTACAGAAGGTCCAAAGATGAACTGTGGCCCTGGTAGCGTTGCACAGCTGAAGCTAGGAAGTGGTGAGAGAGAGGAGAGGGGCGGGGAGGAAGAGCAGCAGAACTGCCCTTAGCCAAGAGCCAGAGGCTTCCTGCGTTGTTTGTTGATGGTAGAAGAATTAACAGGTTCTGTTTTGAGCCCACCAAGTTAATTTTTTTCTGTCTTTTAACGTTGCTCTAATAAAGCATGGTTTACAGCCTTCACTTGCTGTCTTCTATCTTTCTTTCTTTCTTTCTTTTTAACATTTAAGTTGCATGGTTGTCTTTAGTTTTTAGCATGTGTTGATCTGCAGGCTAACGTGGTTAAAACTCTAATAGCCCTAATCCCTTACCTTGCCATGTGGAACGTGGAGCAGAACCTGAGAGCAGAGCCCGAGTCTCTGGAGGAAGGGATGTCACAGCACTGGTCCCTCACTGAAGTTGGCAGAAAGATGGGGTGCCGGGGTTGCTGTTCCCGTCTTGGTTACGGGAGATGATATCCTTTAACTCCAGGACCAAGCTGGTTAGATCTCCCTTGCAGTCGAGAAACATCTAGCCCCATTGCCTAGACAGCAGACCTTGGTTTAACCCAAGTCAAACGCAGTTGCCGTACATAGGGGAGAACATTGACGACCAGCAGTGGAGCTAGGGCACCTACCGAGTGGGGAATGTCACCCAGCGACATTCAGCTTCTGCGCCACTCTCGGGCTTCCTCTGATGAAGTTGCTGAGCTAGGGCGAGGCATCCACTCGAGAGGGAGAGCAACCTACTCCTTCACGTTAGTGGCTTTGTGCAGCTTAGCTGAGTGTCCAAAGTTTTTGTGGCAGAGCTGCTCTGGACAGACTTTGTCATATACCTCGGGCTGTGTAACATGTGTTCAGCACTGCCCATGGAAAGTGTGCTTGTGAATAGGAGGGCTGGAGAGCCATCATTATGGGGGTCAAGGTGGCCACTGAATGTTGTTCTGCCAGATGCCATGGTTGTTTGCCTCATTATTTCTGTCCTGCTGCTAGAATGGTCTTGCATATACTTGGCAAGAGAGATGGTGTGAAACTGTCATCTGTTTTCATTGCTCCTTTACGTTATTAAGTGGACAGAGGGAGGAGAAAAGATCTCTGTCGGGTCGCTTACTCATTTATTTGAAGATGAACAGCTCTTGCAAGACTCTCGTGTTCCCTGGTGTGAAATAAGCTCCCTGTTGCTCCTCACCTTTGTACCTGTCGTCGTGCTCTTCACCTACTGAAATTGAATCCCACTCTGGAGTTAACATGGATGGCCTCTCAGAGGAAAGTGCCCCAAAACGCAGACGAGCGGCTTCCCAAATCTACCACTCTTCCTTAAAACAAAAAGTAAAACTGAGTCGATTTAAAGCCACAACCTGCAGGCCATACAACCAGTTATTCTTGTTATTTTGGATCATACGCTGTTTATCCTGTTCTTTTCCTGGTTTTTCTTCTGTTTGCTTTGTTTGTTCGTTTTGTTTTTATTTCCCCTCTCTCTCGTTCTCTCTATGATATATCCCTCCTGTCTGACTCTGACGTTTCTGGATTTGGTGTGGTTCTTAACAGAGGAGAAAGCAATGAGCAGTAGTTTGCAGCCGTCCTTGCCTCCCAAGGGCAGTGCATCGTAAGACACGACAGGTGACGCAGGTGTAGAGATAGCCCCGTTGAGCTGGACAGCGTTATGGGACATCTTGAGATACCACCAACTATCCACAGATTTTATTTTATAAGGATTAATTTTTTTTGTTTGTTTTTCCGGAGGAAAGTCAAGTTCATAGATTAGCACAGTGGGCTCCAAAAACATCTTATCTGATTTTCTGATTATTAAAATAACTAAGAAAAGGAGGCGGCCTGAAGATGAGGGGGACGAAGAAACAATTGGTGAATCCTTTCCAAATCTGTTAGCCGAGGGGAGGTTCCCGAGCAGGCCCGGTGCCGAGGACACCCCGCCAGACCCCCAGGACGGCGCGTGGGGCCGGGGTGCC
>NW_009193549.1:16580-71375 GCF_000690835.1 Fulmarus glacialis | reverse complement strand
AGACAGTCAAAGCACTCTCTAACATACAGAGTTACCCCACGGCCTCTCCTTCCTCGCCTGTCCCTTCTGAAGAGCTTATAACCATCCATTGCAGCACTCCAATCGTGAGACTCATCCCACCATGTTTCTGTGATGGCGACTAAGTCATAGCTACCCTGCTGCACAACGGCTTCCAGCTCCTCCTGTTTACCGCCCATGCTGCGTGCATTGGTGTAGATGCACTTGAGCTGGGCTACCGATTTCTCCCCCGACATTGGCGTGCCGCCCCTAGGCTCTTCTCTAGGGAGCCTGGTTTTATCCCCTTCCCCCTTCGAACCTCGTTTAAAGCCCTCTCGATAGTCTTCCCCTTCAAACTGTCTTCTAAAATTGTCTCAGAACAGACACCTACTCTTATTCGTGAGCCCAAAGGGACATCACCTCTTATCCACTTCCAGTGCCTGGTTTTGAAGTCCTTTGATTCTGCAGTAGTTTAGTACAAGATGATGGAGACTGTCCCAGGAGGCTGGAGTCCTTGTTTAATTGGAGGCTCTTCAAAGCTTTACCCTATCTGTGATACTCACTAAATGTTTGTAGTAAAATGTACAATTGCTCGTATTAACTGTTTACACAATGATTAATTAACCTTTCTAGATTTTTCTTGTTATATGGCAGTTTCCTTTCCTTTGTTACAAACATAGAAAAAAACAGAACCTTGGGGCAAAATCAAGTTTTAACATGCAGAGTCTCAAACCAGGGAAACACATCAATGATTTTTATTTTAGGTGCAGGTTTAAGACAACATAAAAGGAAGACTTTTTTTTAGAGCTTTGTGGTTGATTTTTGTTAAGGGACTAGGTCTCCTTAGGCTGAATTCCTCTAACTATTATAGTGTGTAGTGCTACCCTGCAAAACTGTGATTTTTTTCAAGGTTCCCTTTCCTCATGCTACCAGCAAAGGAAAGACAGATGATCTCTTGAAATAAGGATGAGTCCTTCAAATAAACAACAGAAGGTTATGACACTTTCCAGGTCATGCTGTATCACACAGCACTTCAGTTCAGCTAATAGTATAGTCATAAACATTTGTTATTTGGTTTTATTAATTAGGTGAATTTGAATAGGCAGGTGAGGAAAGTTGGGAGGAACCATAATTTAAATATCTGTCCCATAAGCTAATTAAAAAATTGTTGTTATGTTTTGCTAAAGAGTATGATAAGTAAAGCTCATAATTTGGAATGTGGACAATAGGTGGAGCAGAGCTCTTGGCTGCTCCAGCTTTTTGTGACTGCTGAGCAGCACAAATTTGGTAGAAGCATGAGAAAAAATAATGATGTTGCAAGATCTAGAGAAATGAACAGATTCCAAACAGATAGTAATGTTTCAATAGAGAGTGTAGTCCACTTAATAAACTACCGATTCATTTATTTTTGCTTCATATTCCTCTTAGCCAATCATCGTTAAATATAACTGTATTTGAAACTGGCATAAGCTGTTTTGTGGGCTTTCCTTGTCTCTAGTGGTTGAACAGCAGAGAAATGTAGCAAATGTTAGTCTTTCTGGACCTCCCCTCACTTTTAACAACAAAAAGTAAAGCTTCAGGATTCGGTGCATTTGTATTGTTTTTTATACCATCAGAACACCTTGCAGAAGCATCAATTAGTGATTAAGAAATGGTTCAGTCAAAATTACACTAAATCTAGTTTGCAATAATCTAAACACTGAAACAAGGCAAACGACATTAGCATGCAAACAGCACTGTGTATATGTTTGTGGGGGAAATAAAATTAAGGAGGTAAGATTTTCAATCACAGTCTTTTGTACTGAGACACTCAAAAGCTGTTATTATGCACCAGCTGCTGGGTCCAAGAGGCTTGATGTCCCGTTATGCTGGTTTATGTCAGGTTATGTGATAGATGCTCATTTGCACTCTTGCAAAGGAGCGCTGAGAGACCATGGTAGGTTGGGGAACCCAAATAATACCCTCCTGGGCTACTCCCAGGCTAATTGCAGGAGCCATCAGCCCATCAAAGACCCGTCTTCACAAGCCCAGAGGAGAACAGAGGCACAATGGGAAGCAGGAACCCAAATTAAGAACTCTGGAGGAGCAAACACCCTGTCTGGACGCCTCCCAGGACTGCCCCAGGAGACCCTCAACCCCAGTGTCCAGGGTGAAATCCATCAGCATGAGTCTGGGACCAGCTCTCCAGATCACCTTTCAGACTACTGGGGGTCACTGCCTGGGGGTGGGACACATGGTGGGATGCAGGGGAAAAGCATCTTGAGATCACACAGGAGTCCTTATGGAATGTTTCAGGGAGGAACCAAAGGTGACAAAAGGCAGGGATTTAGGTGTCTTGGGGAGGAAAAAGTGTGGGAAATAGAAGGATAAGGGAATAAAAAAGGCTAGTAAAATGTAAATATTTGGCTGGTTGGTGCACTTGTCCAGCCATGCCATGTGCCTTATCAGTGCAGTCTGTCTTGTCTTCTTATCAAATTCCTGTGTGTATGAGTGCAGCAACTGGAGTCAGGTTGGAGGTCTCGTGTGTCCATGGTGCAGTGACTGGAGTGAGTGTGGGTGTGTGAATGTGTGTGATCGCTAGTGAATATCAAGCCAGACGAGCTGGTGAGTAGGTGAAGCGGTCTGGGAGCAAGGGGGTGAGTGGGTCTGTAAGGGCCAGCTGTGGGTGCGAAAGTGCCTTTGTTGGTCTAGGTGGGAGAGCACAGGGGGTCAGCTATGGGACCAGGGGGAGTCCTGGCCAGCTCTGTGTGTATGAGAGAGAGAGTGTGTGATAGTCTGCACCAGCAACCGGAGCAGGGCTGCATCCTCAGGGGCTTGTATGCCCAGGAGCCAGGAACTGCAGAGATAGGGATCCAGGGGCAGCTACAGGGCAGACTGTCTGAGCCCAGTGGCTGCAGGGATCCACCTTGTACATGTGCATATATGTATTTTCACTAGTGGACCTCTGTCCTGCTCAGCCAGAGAGGGGAGCAGGATGACACTGTCGGTGCTGTCTGTGTTCATGTGAGTGCTCTGAGTGTCTGTGATCTGTGTGGATGGCTGGCCATGTACGTATGTGTGTGTATATGTGTGTATGTGGTGTATGTGGTATACGTATTCGTGCCTACTGGGAATACATCTTCAGCATCCCTACTGGTTGGACGTGGGGACATGGAGCTGCAGCAGCCTCACCTTTCTTGGGCTGTTGGAGTTGGCATGATATATTTTCCTCTAATAGTTTCTGTGCAAACATGTACAAAACTGTTCATGCACTCTATTGTCGAGGTTTAACCCCAGCCAGCAACTAAACACCACACAGCCACTCACTCACTCCCCCCTGGTGGGATGGGGGAGAGAATCGGAAGGGTAAAAGTGAGAAAACTCATGGGTTGAGATAAGACAGTTTAACAGGGAAAGCAAAAGCCATGCACACAAGCAAAGCAAAACAAGGAATTCATTCACTACTTCCCATCGGCAGGCAGGTGTTCAGCCATCTCCAGGAAAGCAGGGCTCCATCACGTGTAACGGTTACTTGGGAAGACAAACACCATCACTCCGAACGTCCCCCCCCTTCCGTCTTCTTTGCCCAGCTTTAGCAGGGCTCCATCATGCGTAACGGTGACTTGGGAAGACAAATGCCATCACTCCGAACGTCCTCCCCTTCCGTCTTCTTTGCCCAGCTTTATATGCTGAGCATGATGTCATATGGTATGGAATACCCCATTGGCCAGCTGGGCCAGCCCAGCCCTCCCAGTCCCCCACGCACCTGGCAGAGCATGGGAAACTGAAAAGTCCTTGACTAGTGTAAACATTACGTAGCAACAACTAAAACATCAGTGTGTTATCAACATTATTCTCATACTAAATCCAAAATATAGTGCTATACCAACTACTAGGAAGAAAATTAACTCTATCCCAGCCAAAACCAGGATGTCTATACAAAGAATTGTTCTTGCCAAGACATGTTCAAATCTGTAATAAATTATTTGAGGCAAAATTTTTAAACAATTTTATTTCAAAATGGGGAAAAAATGTTATTATTTTCTCCTTTTAAGCTCCTTCTTCTTTCTTAAATGCCTACAAGATGGGAATGATAGAAAAAAATTCTGTATTCCATCTGCTATTCTCAAACTCTGAAGTTAAGGTATAGCTCACAATGAGAGTGATGGTGTGGGTTTGGATGTGCTTTCATTTATTTTGTATGTTCTGTGTTCATTTGTTTTTATTATTCTATTTCTTCAAGAAAATGCCTAGTTTTAGTTTTAAAATAGAGAAAAGATGCTGTCAATTTTAATTTTTTTTTTTTTTTTTTTTTCTGCTGAGTTGGAAAAAGGAAGACTGAAAGAATCCAGTTGGTTATGTCTGTGATAGAAACAAAATCAAGCTGGGGCTTTGGGGCTTGTTCACTGTACATTGCTCTGTGTGGCTGAACTCTTCCTCCTCTTCTCCCCCGAGCAGGGTAGTGTCATCCACTCTGCCAGCTTGGCTCATACTGTCCCCTAAATTAAGTGTGGGCACTGTCTGGGAAAAAGCTAGTTGGTTCCAGCCAAGTTCATGCCAGGGAGCATTCTAGCCATGCGGGCTACGGCAGAGCAGTGTCAAAGCTGTGCCTTGGTTATGCTGAGTTTTCAATAGCCAGCTTGACCTTGAATGGGCTACTTTATTACCCAAAGAGTTTACCAGTATGAATATCAAGACAGGCAAAGACTGACTAAAGAAAATGGTGTGGAGCCCATTGTACAGCTGTGCATCTGAACCATCAAAGATGGTGAACCTTGTTTTGTGAGCGGTTGGCAGCAGCACTCTGAGCTCAAAGATGTTGCATC
Source organism: Fulmarus glacialis (assembly GCF_000690835.1). Lineage (NCBI taxonomy): Eukaryota > Metazoa > Chordata > Aves > Procellariiformes > Procellariidae > Fulmarus > Fulmarus glacialis. The sequence goes on along the minus strand of NW_009193549.1, from coordinate 66,573 downwards.
AGGCCTTGTGTAGCAATATGTGGTGTTTCTGATTTAGCACCAGTGAAGGTCTAGGTGGGTGGGGAGGATGAGGTATTTTTCACAACTAAGACCATCCTTTCCTATTTAGAGTTGGGGCAAGTCTGCAAGAGCTATCCTTTGGTGGCAAAAATGAATAATATCTGGCTGTATCCAGTCTCATTCTTCACAATGGCAAAAGTCACTTACACGTATTTTGTTCAATGTTTTATGTTAGTTAAGGTAAAGGGAAAAATAAGTATTATAAAGCCTGAGATACTGGTAGGTTTGACAGGGGTTTCATTTTCAGGAATGGAAAATTCAGCTGCTGATTACTCTTTCAAAACTCTGTTTTCTACCACTGCTGGTAACACTTGCCACAGCACAGTGGTTACCTCTGACCATCTCCCTCACCACCTCCCTTAGTCCACAGTAAAGGGATGACAGATGTTGCAGCAAAATGATGTGTTCCAAACAGCATGAATTCCACTGTGTAGGGCAAATGCACTTTTAAATATGATCAGTGTTGGTACATTCAAATGTAAAAGAGAATGATTTATAAATTTGAGGCTAATGGATTTATGCATTCTTTCAGTGAGTTCTGCTTTTATCCAAAACCTAGCTCTTCACTAAAGCACATTTTAAACCTAAGAATCTCTTGCGGTACATAATGACCTATAATTTTCCTCCCACTTCAGCATAATGAATGCAATAATTTATTTCTTCTTTTGTTCATTACATTGTATGAAGTTCTTACTTATTGAATTATTAGACTTATTAGTGATGCAAGTATTTTATTCTTTCTGAAATCTGTGTTTTAATTGACTTTCTATACGAAGCATGTGGTCTTATTCAGATAGCGTAAACTACACTTTTCTTTGAGCAATGTATAATTTGCCCGCATTTGCTTCATATTAGGTCATGTGTGCCTCCACTTCAGAATTACTGAATCCTATCCTAAGATAATATAGGCTTACATTAGCTAATGAGGTAAACCAGTCATACAATATTTCTTGAAATACCCTGGAAAGGGATGAATGCTTTCAAATTAGTAATGCTAATATATTCATTTTACTAAAAACAGTGATATATTTCTGTCACACGACATACAGCTAGCTCTATTTCTCCTGAATAGATACACAAGAATATACATGCTGCCAATAACCCAAAATACAGTAAGAACTTGTGACTAAGTATTTGACGACATTCCTTTAAAATTTCAAAAAGCACTATAATTTGGATCAAAAGTAACTGCAAATTAAATCATAAAGACAATTATAAAAGTGATAAAATAGCCCTTTATCAATACTGTGGAAACATTATTAGCTCCAAAATTTTGAACACCTGTTTCAAGTATTCCTTTGACTTTTTTTTTTCAAGTTTAACAATAACAAGATATAATGCTTTGGGATGCATATAATTTAGTATTTCACAAATTAAAGGGAATTAAATCTAGTCACTCGGTAGATGAAACCAATCCTGAAACATGTTTCAGCATGTTACAAAGGACTGTAGTTCTGCCCAGGAAAGATTTCACTAGTAGATTTAGTTGAGCAAGTATTGGAGAATCAGATTCACAAGTTATAAGGAAGGGGAAATGTATTTTGGGGCAACATGGTTTTGTTATAAGAATAATTATCTGTTAACGAATGCTTATTTATAATGCAACATAAAATATATTATTCTCAGTACTATATAAACACCTTTAAAAACACTTTTCTTGCAACAATAGTTAGCTGCACCATTGCTGTGGATGAACTCCAGAGTATCTAAATGATAAGACTACACTATGGCCAGGCTGACTACCTCTGTTCAAAAAGCTTTCCCACCTTTTTTCAGGGCTTTCAGAAGGCCTGTTCCTAAGTTTAGCAGTCACTCTCCTTCATCTCAAGGAAGATTGCAAACTATATTTAAAAACATTTTGAGCCACTGAGCTCTTCTTTTAGCAATGAATCAGTACACCTGGGTCAGCTCAGAAAGTATAATTCTTTAAAATCACAGTGCTAAAGTCTTTCCTGGGTAAGGCAGTAATGTCCAGTCTTTGCTGGGTTGGTTGACCTGTCCGGTGTCCTATTAAAACTGTCCTAGCCCTCAGTCTTATGGCTAGATTACCTGAAATTATTTTGCAGTTCATTTTGGTGTGGGATAACAATACGAAAAGCAAACAATTCCTCTCTTCTACCTCCCTCCCTCCCAATGTTCTGGGTAACCTTGCTAGCCTACCATTGCAAATACAATACAGTTTTTAATAATATCCCTACTTCATATTAAGTGGCAGCTCTAAATAAAATATGAAACCTTATCAACCTCACCAGCACTTCAGATGCCTGAATCCTTTTGAACAGTAGATATCTGCAGTGTCAATAAATGTGATGCTGCCTTCAATCAAGAGCTGCCCAGCCTTCCAGAGACTTATGGTGCTCACACTGTCACAAGCTTTCCTTTGTCCTTTCAAGAGAAAGAAGATCTCTTAGATAGATTGTCTGAAGGTCATTTAAAGAACTGTAAAAGTAAAAAACCTGAACATCATCTCCATCCTCTGATGTTTCATTTGTAGAATCTGGTATCTCTGAAGGAAGAAAAACATTTGTCTTCTCTTTTCAATATAATATTAGCATTTCAGTAAAATCTATTACTGTTTTTCATTCAAAATAATAATCTTTCCAAGGTTATTTCCATTAACGGAACTGAATTCACACTTTTAAAGCTACAGTACAGGATCAAATTTCAGGGCATTTATTATCACTGAAACGAAGGGGTTTCTATCATCCATTCACCTCCTATTGCTGCCTTCTTGCCTAGTGTCAATAGGGCCTTTACAGTAGCTTCTATATACAGAAAATGACTGATGAAATCCAAGGACTATCCTCATTTATCACAGGGCACATACAAATGTTTCCCACTCATGGTGTGAATAAATATGAACATGGAGAGTAGTCCTTTAACTGCTGCAAAACTTGAGTTTGCTTAAAAAATTGCTTTGGCTATCTTGCAAATTAATGTATCTTCCTATTGAAAATTTCAAATAATTAGAAAACAGAAAAAACCACTTTAATTAAAATAAGAATACACAGTAACTATAAGTAACATGGGTTCATAGCAAATGTCATTTGTTCAACTCACTGTCAAGATATGCAAGAAGATTTGTGGAGATTGTAACACAGAGACAGCAGGAGTGACTAGGGGAAAAGGAGGGGTTTTTCTGTGAATGAATGAGTCTAACAGTAAAGCAGAAATGGATTTTGAAAAAGAAGCTGGAAGTGTGTGCCTTGCAGAGTAATTCAGGAAGATCATGTGGTTGAATTAACTCCGTGAGGCAGTAGCTGGAGGGGACTTTTGAATGAGAGCAGAGTAGGAGTGTTGGTTGAATGGAGTGGCAGAATCATTGGGAAATCCGAAATAGGAAGTTTATTAAGGAAGAAAAGATCCATAATGTGTTTTGAATGAACTTCTAACTGTGATATACAAACCCTTCAGCTCACCTTAAGCCTCACATCCTCTGCAGATTTAATAAGGGCTCCCTCTGTCATACTGTTCAAATTATAAATTCTTTCATAACTATTCTTTACGTACACATTTTCAAGCATGTTCTGTCTAGACTATGGTTTTAGCTAAACCATGATTTCCTAACTTTCTTTCACTAAAGCTATCTGAGCTGTTGTCGAAATGTGACAAAAGCCAAGATATATGACATCCACTTCTTTGTTTTGCATGAGACCCTGTATTCTATCATAGACGACAATTAAGATGGTATGACAAGGTTTTTATCTTGGCAGTCTAGGTTGGCATTTGCTCATTTCCTTTGTACCTTTTAAGAGCTTACAAATTTCTTTATTATTTCAGTATTTTACAGTTCTGAATTGAGTTGGCTAATCCATAATGTTTTGGCTTCTCCTAATTCTGCCCTGCTTTCAAAATCTCCCATGTTTTTTGCTTTTCTCCTGTTTTTTTTAGGAACATCACCCATCCTCTATTCATTTTGTTCAACTACAACTACTAACAATGCTGAGGTTGCTTCAGCAAGGGCCTTACATACTTCAGGGCAAATCCTTCAGGCCTAGCTGATTAAAACCACCTAATTTTATTCAGTATCCTTTAAGCCGTTCTTTTTAAATTCTCATTTGAGCACTTACTCCTTGATCGTTGATTTTGTCATAGCTTATTAGCTTTCTCTCCCAAAGGTTGACTGAGATGAATTTCAGATCAGACAGGCTATTCAGAAGAGATAGCTTGTTTTGCTTTCTGTTTCTCTATATCAGTGACACAGTTTGGCTCAGAACAGGCTAACTGCGAACATGAGAAATTGCTACTGAAGGTTAGCATTTTATTAGAGGACACGAAATGACTGCCCTCAAGTGGCAAAATGAGCGTAATACCACTTGTGGTATGTCTATATAAACACCTGCTCCAAAGAAAATTTTTATTAGTAGCAAAGTTCCGAGGATTTAACTGACAGCATTAGTCAGGGACTAACAGCTAAGCTTCCCTTTTGAAAGAGCTGAACAGGCATGCATTTCTGAATGGGTGGGTTCTCTGTAAAAGCTGCTCTTTCGCACTCAGGCAGGGTTTGTTACAGTTTTTCTGTGTTATTTTGTTTCCTTTTATACAGTTTATTGAGGCATTTTAAAATGCTGATGAATGAAATTATTACCAACTGTAAAAAACCCTCTAAGATTGATTAAGAAATGAATATGAAACAGGTCTTTTAAAACGTAAATATGTGACTTTGGATTCTCCTATATACTGTTTGTTATCACTGGAAATTCAGAGCAGGGGGGCAACATTAAAATCTTTTTCTCTTTTCAACTAGATTTTCTTCTACAATAGCAAAGGCTTTATGCTGTTGAAGAAAAATAGTCTTCCAGCTGTAGCTGCACTTCAGCCCTATTCTCAGAACCGGAGTACTTCGTCCAGGCAGATTTGAAACACTGAAAAGCAAGCAAACAAAAAGCCACTGAGCAACTTATTAAATGTATCCCTCTATGGCTTCTTCATCCCCTCATTTTGGAGCTGCTGTGATCCACTGTTAAGTTATGAGCCACAGTAAATAGCAAAGAGAACAGAAAATTCAGTCAGGGCACATTGGGCGGCTGGGATTTACTGGTGCTGAGTAGTCTGGGGAGTACAGCGGTTGTGGTAATGATACAGTGTGTCCTTGTGAGGAGAGATATAAATAATGCATACTGATAGGCAACTTAACTTTTAATTGCCTTTCTTCTTATCATTTGGAATGAGGTGTTTTGTCTATGTGTGTGTGGGAGTGAGGCTGGAGGTGAAGTCACAAGTTTTTTATTGTCAGTACTCGTTTAGGTTGAGGACTGTATGTGACTAAATATTCCTTATGTAAAGAAATTATGTATCTGAGGTAATATTAGGAATATATAGGCAAAGATCTGCTTTAACCATACCACTCGAGAATTTTCTCTAATGAGAACATCTGAGCAATATTTCGACCAGATATAGAACACAAGATACATTTTTCTATTCAAATGTCAAGCTACAAGCGCAAATAACATTTTCCATTAACTGCAGTTTTCCCTTATAACTCTATAACCCAAGCATGCAAACACTGTTCAGTTACTGAAATTGCTATCATTGTCTTATTTTTCTTGGGCACAAATGCTTTTGGGGCACAAATGTTATTGTATTGTAGTTCCTTTTTCTTTCTTCTTTTGCAACAATTATTTTCTCCACCGGACCTTCAGCCACATCTTCTCAGTCTAGAGCACTTAGCACTTTCTAGAGGCCTAAGCTGCCTGAAGTTATTTCGCGTGAGATGATGGAAGGGCACTTCCCATGGGGAGGTGAAGGGTGACCCTGTTTGCCTGTAATATCTTGGACACGTGTCTGAGTTAGAAAGTCCTGCACAGTGGTTTGTCTGCAAACTGTCTATCCACAGTCAATCTGAGGTAGCTTTTTTAATTGATTAGGAGCCCGCTTCAAGGTAAATTAAACTGATAAGGGAAGAGACTATACACAGACAGAAAACATAAAGTAGCTGATGCATGGTGAGTTACCTCCAGTATCTTCCTAGTTAGTGAATCAAAGGCAATACTTGGATCTTCAGTCCCTGAAAGTCCATGCCAGATTCATGTAAAAATAGACAGGAGCTGGAAAATGCAGAGTGCAGTCATCCCAAATGGATGGAAAATCGATTTAGGATTACCTTATACTACTGTGTTCAGGAAAATTGATCTACAGCTAATTTTAACTTTTGAAGATAGTATCTTCTGCCTCTTAGATAAGATACTTCAGTGCCAAGGGTCCAGTTATAAATAGGCATGAAGGGCAAAAAGTGGAATTCATAATTGTTAGAGACATCTAAAAATTACTCAAACAGCCCTTCATAATACACAATGTTAATGTTAATCACATAAATAACTAATATTAATAGCCATATATTGATTTGGACTGTAAACCTTTGTATTCTCCCTGGAAGCCAAAAAAAATCTGGTAATTCTCATTTCTACCCCTTGCAAGGCATAAAATATCTGATGTATGACTTGGTGTGAAGTCAGAGCTAAATGTTGTCCATTCTGGATGATGGTGAGCATAGTTTTGGGACAGAAATTCCATGTGTGGGAATGAGACAGAAAAAACACATTTATCTTCCATTTTGGGTTGAAGGAAAAAACCAAAACTTTTTGAAAGTCTTCAGAATCTTAGAATGATTGAAGTAGCCTTGGCTGAGATGGACTTGTTTGCATGCTCCTGCTGGGGCAATTCAACACAATGATGCAAGCAGTTTTTCAAAATGCTAATTATTGCTTCTTTTTTATGAGTGTTTGTGCATGTATCATTACATAAAATATGATGCTGTAATGGTAAAGTGTAGGCTGTGTAGACTTGACCACACGGGCTATAAAAGTTAGGATGATGTAGCCATAGAACTAATGGTTCCCAAAGAGCCTCTCATCTATTGAGTCCAATCTTAAAAAGGAACAGAAAGTCAAAATAAAGTGTACTAAATTTAACTGCCTTTCTCTAAATTGTCTAGAGACGATCAGTATGTGTGAAATTTGATATATGTGGAAAATGGTATCTTTATAAAGAAGTTGGAGATGCATTTAAATGTCTGTATCATTTTCTCACAACAGTCTGTTCAGAAACACACTGGGCCAAATCCATTTGCCTTTCTCTCGTGAGAATTTCAATTACATTCAATGAAACTAAGTGCAAAAATAAACGGAACAATCTGAGGCCTAACATATCTTTCTACTGGCATCAAAATGAAAACAAAAAAGCTTTTTAGTTTTTTTTTTTTTTTTACTTGCATTTCCTGACTTTGGATAGCTTCATTTCTGAATGTTCATGCTGAATTAATTACAGCCTATTTCATGATACGTCCTTGGAAAGAAAGACTATAAAACGTTAATAAGCTTCTAACGTACCAGAGCAGGAAAATACCTCTATACATATCACAATGCTAGCATCAGTCTGCTGCATCCATTTCTGTCTGCTGCATGAGAAAAAGTACCCTTCACTGAAAAATGAAGATCATAGCTGTAGCATGTATGACAGATTTTCCTGATCCATCCTTCCCAAATTCTGACAAACTTATTTTCTTAAACTCAGGAAAGCTGTCAAGATCAATATAATATAAAAAACATCTTACTGGAAAGTAAGCTATGGCTACACAACATCCTGTGCATTATTCAGTAATACAGATAATGTGATGTATTAAAATGAGTCAGTAATCTTAAATAATGGTACTTTTCTGAGACTGAAGAACCTAAGTCTGAAGAATTGAAGAAATATTCAAATAAACTGGGGGAAAAAGAATATTATCTAACAAAAGCTCTGATAGAATTCCACAAGAGTGGATGGGTACACACGAATTCCCTACAACTATGTTTTCTGTAGTTCTGAGGATAAGATTTACCTTTACTTTCCTTCCATTAGAATACCTAGCTATTGCTTTTCGTAGAGTTGTACTGTGTTTGCTATCCCTGTTAAACCATGGGGTTCAGAATTAAAAGTTAAATGGGACAAACTAGATCTTTTTGGTGATTTTTTTTTAAAAATGGAAAAGCCTATTTTTGACTCCTGTCTTTAGTTATGTAATAAAGAAGAAGATCCTTGCTCAAGGATCTTTTTGTTAGAAAAGAAAAAATTGGGGCCAGTTTAGTTTCTTGTCCATTCTCCGTCAGTAACGTACAAAACTCTCAAACCTCCCCACATCACGGCATGCAGCACAGGGGGGCACGCTACTGCACCACAGCTACTGTATGGTTGCTGCCAGGACAGCGCATGGTCCCCTGCCACTCTCCTGGCTTCTTCTGCCTTCTCAGCATGTAGGCTTGATCTTTTGAGATTCCATGCAAAAGGCTTGCTTAAAGTCTGGCAGAATAAGAGAGATCCTGAGATGGGCTGCAAAGACATGAGGCAGCAGAGGATGGGGATGCAGGAACCCATCTGTGAGCAGAAGTTGAGAAGTTTGAAGATACTGGCTCTGGTCTTTAAAGCAGAACTTCCAAACAGAGGCCTTGGGTGTGTGTGAGTATGCTGTGCCTTAGTTACAAAAAATTACATTAAAAAACCAATAATGAATAAAATTAGCAACTTCTTTGAACACAATTCAAAATGCTACCCTTCTCTATAAAAAACCTTCTGGGTTTCCTAGAACAACCCCTCAAATTAGTGTGTACTTTAACTTACTAAAGTTAACAAATACATTACACCCCCGTTATAATTAAAGTAAAGATTCTTTTTTTTATTTTCTTTATCCTATAGTCATAAAGAATATAGTAATAATTTTTAGAAAATTGAAAGTTAATTATTTAGTTTTGTAGCTTTCTCATTTGCCAGCCTTGTGGCAGTTCGGGAAATGTAAACAGGCAAAAAAAATGTTTCTATTGAGAATCATCACTCAAACTTTTTACCATTCCATCCTAGATACCAAAGTTACTTGTACAATGCATAGGAAGCATCAGACATCTGTGGTAGGATTCATAACAACTGATGCCCCTGAGCAAAGGGTCAGCTAACCCAGTCAGTAGGGATTTTGCAGAGAAGCAGTGCACCTGGGTGTCTCTCTGCAGATATCAGTTAGGCTGGGATTCAGATATTTGGCTTACAGTCTCCTCCAGCTTTCTTATTTAGGAGGGAATAGCAGCTGAAGCTCTCACTTTCTTTATGACAGCTCAGGGAAATGGCATTCAATTTCTTTTGGTTTGTACCTAAATAATTTTCATTAGAGGTGCAAGACCCACAATATAATATAAATCTCTTACAAGTAGGTTTTTATGTAGTTTGCTATATATGAGGCTATTATTCCTAGCTATATTTTTTTTGGACTCTTTAAGAAGTGTTCACAGGTTTTCCAGGTTGAAAACTACTGTAAGAGTTAAAGCCCTCACTCAGGGAGGGGATGTTTCAGCTATGTCTACATCTTATGTGAAGACTGCATTTGAGTCCAGTCTCTGATCTGGCAAGTTTACTGCTGCTGCTTCCATGAGAAGACATTTGTCTCAACTGGGATGAATTAAGTTTATTAGAATCTTTATTTAGTTGCCTATACAAAGGTATTCACTGCCCTCTGAGGCACACTGGGGTATTCAAGGCATCTGCATCGACTGGCAGAGCTGACACAGAATCTGTGGGAAGCTACAGCTCTTCTGAAGAGGCAGTTAAGATCCAGGTGAGGTATCTGAACTCATCTCAAGGGGCACTAAATACCTCTAGCTGGCTTTCTACGTGATCTGCCAGGTTGCAAGATCTTCTCATATTTCAGCTCAAACCTTAATTAGTTCGGGAATTAGTTCTGGACTAAGAGTCTGAAATGTAGTTTTCTATAGGTAGTTGTCTACATGGGTCCTCAATATCTAAGCTCTCAAAAGAGCCAACTGAGATTTAGGGCACAATTCTGTTGCCCAAATGTAGTTGTTACCAGAAGTCCCATACAGACCTTTTGATTCAACTACAGGTTCCCGGTAGATTTGTGTTACATTTGCCAGCATCATGCAGGTATTTCAGAAATCCTGTGGTGTCTCAAAAGTCACTACATATCTATGTTCAGGCCTCTGCATTGAGCCTTTTTGTCCATATTGTTGATGGAACCTGGAAAGTGACTGTTCCCAAAGTAGATGATACTTATCTTGCACATAGACAATGCCAGTGAGTGACCTTGCCTTTGTTTTAAACTGAATGTCTTTTCTTGTGATCTGTCTGAAATGTATTTCTTATATGGTCTTTTTACCGTCCGTTCTTTTAAAAAAGGGTATAGGATTTGAAGTAGGAATAGGGTAAATCTTTCTCTCTCTCTTCTCACCTCACTCCTTGCAGATGCTCTGGAGTCTTAGGAGATGGGGCTAATAGCAGCCACAGTGTCTAGGTCAGCTCTAAGGATGTGGCAGGTCAGTGTACCTAATGCTGCAGGGGGAGATAACCCTACAAGCCACACTGCCAGCCCCTGAGTCTGCATCTACCTTCCCCATCTTCCTACTTCTCATCTTCGCCTTCATCCCAGGGGGGCAGGCTCCACTGTCAAGTTTTATATCTTTTTTTGAATTGAAGGGGCTCAAATCTATGTTCCCCAAGAGATTACCTTGCACGCCAGGGAATCCTATTAGCTGAGGGTGAAAGAACCACTTTCCTCCTGTTGAACGTGAACTGTATGGCTCTATAACACGGTGATGAGAGCAGCCAGCTGGGAGGGGAATACCTGAGTTCTGCTCTCTGCTCCCCACTCTCTACATTTTTTTGTTAAACAGGTCCCAGATACAACATGAAAACAGTCTTTCTCCCTCTTTCTTGTCTGCCATTCCCCTTTCATTCCTTCCTGCACAGTCCACACCCCAGCCTCACCACATGCCCCTACCTGGAGGGAGAGTTGTGCTTGTGGACAGTGGATCTGGATCCCTTTGTGGATGAAGAGGGCCAGGGACCCTTCTTCCTATTTGTGGGAGAATGCATCAACTGCTCGGTTACGACATTAAAGTTGAGAGCTCTATCTTCACTCCTGTTCCCTCACCCAAGCAGCCCTGACTGCTGCTGTACTACCGTGCTCATCTTAATGGCATCATTATGTATTAAATGTGATCTGTGAGCTTCTGTTTGGGTCCTTCAGGATCCTCATATAGTAATGTGTAGTTTCTGGGCCCCAAATGGCACTGATACAAGTAATAGGTGCTTGAAGCTACATGGGTTTTATTTGTAAGAACTGGAAAGAAATTCACATTAATACAGCCATCCTTAATTCATATAATCCTCAATACCTTTATTCTTATCCCTCACTTTGTAATTTCTTAAACTCTTGTACATAGTGATAAATACAAAGGAAACTAAAGAGAAGCAAAGTCAGTGTTCATTCTAATTTATTCTTTGTCAAACTATTTGTAATGAATTTGGAATAAAAATAGTGCTTCTCTCCTGCTGGCTTTATGAATACTTACATTTCAAATGTCAAAATTTCTAAATTTCTAAAACAAACATTTGTAAGATATATGCTTATGAAGGCTCTTAATTTTAAAAGCATTTGATACCAGAGCCAAGATACTTGTGTGGTTTTAGTGCGTTGGCGTTCTCTGGCCTCACGGTGGCACAGTCGGTTAAGAAATCACTCCTGTTCCTGTAGTCCCGTGTGGTTCCCTGAGTTCTCGGGGGAGGCACAGATGTACGCAGGAAAGCAATCCTGCCTGCTTCTTCCTCTACAGAGAAAAGAAATTTTTTCTGAGTCAGACACTTTTTTGTTTATAAGAAGGCTGTGAATCGTTAGCTTTGAAAAAAGAATTGCAATGCCAGCCTAAGAAAACAACAGCAAACCCATCTGGTTTTGCAGCTTTCTTCAAGGACACTGTTTGAAGATAGCTCAGTGAATGTATTAGAGACAGTTAGTATTTGCACTGGTTCATGGACCTGTATTTTGAGCTAGTGTTGTTTGTAGGATTTCAGAAACAATAGGTATGCAGGATATTGAATAAACACCTAAGATGCTCTGTTAGCTGCCTAGTGTTTCATAACAGCTTTGGCAAAAACTTGACTTTGAGTCTGCCCCGGAAAAACATGGGTCAAAGCCATGTTTTGTTAGAGTCAAAGCCAAAATTTTCACTGATTTTATGTGACTAATACATTATCTTAAATTATTTCCTGTATGTTGTGAAACTTAATTCTTTAGGACGTTTATCTCAAATTATTAAATAACATCTAAAATATTTGTTTGAAAATGTTTTTCAAGGTATCACAGTTAATATGGATTTTAATATGTTTTTTTTAAATTCTGAATTTCACTGTTTGCGTAGATAAATGCTGACACAGTTATTCAAGTTTTCTTCATTCCTGGCTCATATAAATTCCTGGCTATATTGATGGAAGTTTTGCTGGGGTGAATAATGTTGAGGTCCTAATCTTGAGAAGAAAGTCAGGCCAGCTACTCCTCACTGACATTGTGAGGAAGCAACTATCCTTTAATAAAGATTCTTTTGTATGATTAGTATTTTAGTATTTAAAAAAATATTAAGCAAATGAGCAATGTTATGTCAGACCAGGCCTTCAACAGAAAAAAGAACAGATTTTTTTTTTTTCCTTGCATTAATTTTCTAATGGTCTTGTACATGTATCTACACAAATTCCAGTGCAGCAGAAAGGAAGAAAATTCGAACAGCTTGCAGAGAAGAACTGAGGATTATCCCTTTTGATGGGCAGCTCTGAATTATCTTAAACAGACTGTGATCTCACAGAGTTTCACAGAACCTTTTTTTGTCCTTTTTGATGAGTCACTTACTTAAAAGATTTTTGCTTGGTTGCTACCAGAGAGACGGTTTTACTCTGGAAACTGTAACAGGAAAAGCTGGTATGCTTCTATCCCCAAGGACAGAAAGAGTTAGTAGAAGAGAAGAGGAGGAAGGACTTTTTGTTGAAAAGACCTTAATTTTCAAAAAAAGGAAGCAATCTGATGTTTTTGTGGTAGATGAGAAAGCTGAGATTTTGAGACTGCATCAGGGATTTGTTTTTCAGCAGTTTCATGAAAATAATTTTTTATTTCTCTGCATCATAATGCACATGTGAAATCTTTTTTTGCTGTACCAGATTCTCTACTTTGACTCCATATGTGCATATGAAGGTAGATATATAAAAATACAAGGTTTTGAGAAAAATCCTTTTCTTTTACATGCTACTCATGACAGTGCATATAAACTTGGAGTTATTTTGCAAAGATGTATTTTGCTCAGATCAGAACATTTTTCTTTTCAAAGCAAATGACTGGTAAACTGCCTTTTGTTTACTCTTTTCCTTTTCTGTTGGGCAGGGAGAAGTTTTTATTTTCTGCTGGAAATCTATACTACAAGAACAATAAATTTGGCTAAGGAATGACTCCATGCTCAGCTGTGCCTCATTGTGTCATGCTACCGCCCCCGCTTAAGGGACCACATTCCTCTCCTCCGTGGGACCTCCACCTCCTTCAGATCAAGTTGAAGGGCACTGAAATTTGTAGAAAGATCCTCACTGACTTCAGTGGGCTCATGATCAGCGTGTCCTGGTACCTGCTAAACAACGAACAAGGCTGAGAACACCGCGTTGTGCCAAAGTGCCTAGAGAAGGGCTTTGGCAGTGTGCAGGAAATAAACTATATGCGTAAAATGGAGTATCAAACAGCTTGTGTTCCCTGAGCACAATACATCCTGGGCACTGAGAGAGAAAGCGAGAGGCTTTTGTTTTAATAAGAACAGTAGGTAGTTATGTACTGAGAAAGGCAACGCTCACACACAGAAAGGGCAGAGTTAAGGTTATGTGGTACATTTCTTGTGGGTACTTCTTTTTGCAAACGTAATGCTTTTTTAATTTCTTTGCCATTTGAAAGCTTTGTAAAGGCCTTCTTTTTCATGTTATCAAAAATTATTGTGACCTCATTTAAAATAGATTGAGCATCTTGGGCAGTTAGCTTAGAACATCTTGATTCGTGAAAGGGGACGAGCTTTATAAATAAAAGAGTAAATTATTGATGTTGTGTCATATGAGTCTAGAAATTGGTGTGTGAGTAGGGCACTGTCATAGCAATAAAACCTCATCAGAATCAGAACATCTAGGGATCACAGTAGCTATGTTTTTGAACTCCATTCCTGAGTGGGAGAAAAGTGTACTGTCGTCTCCTCTGTTAAATATTAAATTGTTGGTCTGTGGATATTTTTTCAGGCATTTGCTGCATCTGGAAGAACCACCTTTTGTAGTGTAACTAAAATTGGAAAGTTGTAGAACTGTAAAGTGATGAGTGTCTTAATAACTCAGCTTCTCATGGCAACCTATAATTAAGATTTCCACTGGGAATGATGGGAATGAACCCTTATTCCCACAGAATGTTAGGCAATCTTTAATGAGATTATTCACAAGCAAGAGATACTGAGTTTCAGTGAGATAAACACAAAAGCAAATTTTTTTTCCAGAAAAAATACCCCCAAATATGGATGTATGAGGACCATCATCCAATACAGCTTATGGGGAATCGGTTTTTTTACGGTTTTCTTTCTGATTCTAGGCAGCAAAAAAACCCCTGATCTCATTTTGTTGTAAAATGAGTATTTTTATATACAGCAGGTATTGTATTCCATTAAATCCCTAGGCATTGTGCACAAATGACAGCAAAGGTGTGGCTATTGGTCCATTTCCAGACAAATCTTGTATTGGCTGATATTCACTCAACTAATATAAAGCCTTTAAAAATACAGAATGCAAAACGTTCCATCAAAACATGTATAGAATACTTTTCCTAATGCTCACAACTGTCATTACATCTCAGTTATTTGGATTTGCAGACAGGAGGGAATCATCTGAAAGAAACATATTCCAGCACCAGAAACTGAAGGGAAATAAAGACTAAATAATAATAATAATAATAACAACAACAACAATAATAATAAACTCCGAGTTTTGGGAAAAAGCATCTTTAAATCCATTCTATTTCAGTTTTATTTTCATGTCTTCCCTTTAACTAAATTAATTTCTACATGCTGTTGCAGAGAAATAATGTCACTGAAATCCAGGCAGTCCTTTCTTATCAGTCAACAGCTGTCCCCAGATGCAGCATTTTAATTTTGAAAGGAATATAAGAGCAATACATTTTCACTGACAACCATGCAGCAAACAGCCCTCATTCTATAATAACTTGTCTAAGGTGTTTCTATTCATAGTTGCTTTCTGCCTATTTCATGTAACTGAATTCTATATTCACCTTTTTTACATTGTTTAAAGAGAAGGTTGTCCATTTCTGTTTATAATTTAAAAGCTCATTATTTTTGCTGGCTTCTTTTCTCTTCAGTACTGCTTCTTGTTTGATGTGTTCCTGTTTTTTTTAGGAATTCCATTGTAACCAGACTGCTGTGCTCAGTGTTCCTGCTGTTTTCCATTTTAATTGCTATTATTATGTTTGCCCCTCTTGTAGAAGACTTGGTAAATAAAGTAGTTACTGTACACCTTAATCTTTGCAAATATATAAACTAATAAAAATTCTGCTTATAAACTCTTTCATAGATTCATAAGATCTCTTCAGAGCAAACTGTAGGTCCTTTAAAACTCAGAATAATAAAACTTACTCACATTGTTCCTAAGAACTTACATCTCTTTTAACTAACTACTACAACTCAATTAAAGTTAGAGGAGCGCTTTCCAAAGGAAGTTATCCTGATTATTATGAGAGACTCTTTAACTGTCATTACTTGTCATTCATGTGCTGATATCAATGCAATTGGTGTTTCTAATCCTTTGTATATCAAACTCTCAGCAAGCCATTTCATTAGGAGAGATAATACTGCTAGCTATGTCTTGTGAATGTACTATAAGGAATTTGAGTTAAATAATAGCCAATATGGTAAGATATTATCTCCAGTGTTTCTTTATGTTAAAATGTACTTGGAAGAGAAAGACTTTTCTGCATAGTTCTGACTAAATTTTGTTCTGTTTGGCTGTGCCTGAAATAGAGAATATTATTGAAAACTAGAACTCTCAACCCCTATATTATATCTCCAAAGCTAGAAAATGGATTAGGAGTGAGCCAGAACTGTCACTGTAAAAGCCATCTGGGAATTTGCCCAAACGTCGGGTCATGATTTGACTCAGGCCAGTATAGATTGGGACCAGACACAAAATCTGGGTCAAAATCCAAATTTTCTCCAAGGTGTGTTTTCAGTCAGGCTTTCCTATTTATATTACAGTCACTTGTCTGAGTCTAATAGTGAAATCCGTATCAAGCATAACACCAGGAATACAGGCTGTTGGATTATTCATGTCTATGGAATTTGGGAATTCCAGCTATCATGTCACCATGACACCACTGGAAAACCAATGTACCTGATTGATTTTGTGTAATTAATCTGATCATGGATTTTGTGTTTCAAAGCAATTGTATTCAGGTTTTGGAGGAAAGAGAGTGTGCCAGACAAAGAGAGGATTCCTTGTAAATGCAGCTGTCTCATTCTAGAGAACAGAGGCAGGGCTCCAAAGTAGTCTGAGGATCAGGGGCTGAATCATCTACTTTTTTCTGGGTACTGACTCTGCTGTGCGGAAGTAGTCATAAGATTGCAGTTACGGTTTTCATGGAGATTTTCAGTTTCACAGTGTAAGGATTTATTTTTGTGTTCCAAATTATTCGACAATATTGAAGCCTTGTATACTAGGACTATTATTTTGAAAGTGCTCAAACTTTTGTGCTTGATTTTTTTTCCCTTCTGTTTACAGCCCAGGCAGGCGATGATAGATATTTGTGAACCTTTTTGCTCAAAACATCGTGAGAAATTTGAGGCCCCAAGTACTCAGCTAATCAGATACTGCTTCCAGTGTTCCCTGTAATTAAATACACTAGAATGATGCAGTCCTGAAATGCTGTTTTTGTGTTTAAAGCAGTTTTTCTTTATCTTATTGCATTTTAAACCTGCTTTTTTCATACTTTTTAAGTTGTGCAATTTTATGTCTCTGTAACACAGAGACATCTGATTCAAGCAGAGATGCAGACACTGAGTTTAAGTATTATATGCATAAATATGTCTGATCAGTCATTTGTATGAATGGTTACTCCATTTATTTACAAATTGGCAGTAATTCTATGCGCAGATTAAACATATACTTTGCATATAACAGGCAATGAATAATACAGATGGGCTGCAACTGGATGGAGGTTTACTCAGTTATTCATTGCTTTGGTCCATGCTCCGCTTGGTATGTATATTATTTTACCAGACCCAGATATGGAAGTGGCTGTGTATGGGTGAGTAATATTGTCAGTGAAACTGTGGGTAGTCCCTCAGTGAGCAACCATCATAAGTTCAATTTCTTCAGGATAGGTGATCCCTTTATATTACAACATATAGAGTTGTACTGACCAGAAAGAACACTCTCCTTCAAATTATAAAGTGTAAATGTTTTCTACTTTATAATTCACTGGGAAGCTGTGAAATTCAGAAAGAGTCACCTATCTAGTTTATAATTATTTGTTCTCATGCAATGTATCACCTGTTGTTTATTCTTTTTGTAAAATTTTTTTTTGCTCATTCTGATTAGGAAGTTGAACTGGAGGATTAACGGCATAATCAGATTTAAGCAGTAAATGCAACCTCTATTAGGTTTTCAGCTGATTTTGCTCCAGTTGGAGGACCTCCCTAATAGACCTGGATGCTTCCCAGGAAAACAAAAGTGTTTTTCTATATGTTTAAAGATCCATTATCTCTGGGAGTCAAGTAGTTCTTCTGAAATGGAATTCCAACAGGAAAAGGAAAACCTAATGTAAAAAAGATTTTTGCACATCTATCTGAAGAAAATTTCAGCAAATGTGTATTTCTTGGATTCTGATTTGAAAAGAGCCTGGATAAATTAGTAATAATTCAGAATCATGCTAGATGTTTAGTGGCTGTGGTAAAGATCCTTTGTTTCGCATCTATAAGAGAAGAGCAGAGATGTATAGCAAATTCTTGTACTGAGAGACAAAACATGTATGCTAGGTACATGCACATATATGTAGCGTATTATGGTTCAGTTCCGCTTCAGCCTTCTATACAGTCTATTTTGGTAGCCTGTTTTTTTTTTTTTTTCCTTTTTTTTCAGGATAGGCACACTCCCAGAGCATCTCCAAATGTCTGTATGGTGTCAAGTTTATTTTTCCGTCACCGAGAAATACAAATGCTAGCTGCAAGCTGTAATCTGACTGCATGGAACTAAATGATCTTTAAAACAGAATAGCCTCACAGACCTTAAATAATTCCTTTTCTTCTTTGTCATCTTCCGCACAATTACTTAATACAAGTAATGACATCAGATATGTACGACATGCTCTGAATACAGTCACATGCTATAACCATGTCATGATTGTGTTCATTTATATTGTTTTAACAAAGGCCATTGCCCCTCTATTCATTTTATACCTGGCTGCATCTTCTCACTTCGTCAAGGGGAGCTTGAGGCCTGAATCATTTTTAAAGTATGTATTCACGCTTTTGGTCAGTCACCTTAGATTTCGCCAGCTGCCTGTAGTAGCATGCAAGGTATAGTGGTTCAGGAGTTTGTGGTGACTTTATTACACTTGAAAATATTCACAAGCATATTTGGTAGAATGGTCTGAATATTAATGCATCTCCTGAGTCAGTACAATTCCTCACTGTTCTGTTGTTACTGCTTTCTTTGAAATTCAGTCAACAGCCTGCAATACCAAAACAACAAAAATATGTGCACTTATCTTCAGGCCATTAAAATCCTACAGCTGTGTTTACCTTCCTTTTTGTGCAAGAAATGAGTAAAAAGCTTTCAATCAAATGCATTTAAAAAAGAGGAAGGACAGGGAAACTCCCTAGCAGGGATTAGATGCTGCAGCCTTCCTGGCACTTGCTGCAGAACAGAAACATCCTGTATAATGTTAGCTGCCCTTTTCATTCCTATTGAAGCAGTGGCAGAGTTTCTAGCACCCCCTGCTTAATGGGTAAGGGGCCCATGGGTACAATTCTGCAATCTAATAATTTCAGGTAATTTGCCGTATGGATGATTGGGTTAAGGCAAAGTGGTCCAGAGACTTGAATTCATTTCAACCCCGACTCATCGTCACAACTGGAATGAGATTCATGTTTTAATCTTAAACCTTTGTCCATATATATTAATGATTCTTCTGTCCTACCTCCCACACCATGTGCAAAGGAAAATTATATACATTTGTTGTTTTAATTTCAATTTGATTGGTGAAAGGAGGCAGGAATCTAATGTATGAATGAGAAGGGAGAGAGACAGCTCTCTAGACTGATTGGCTCTTTTGAGTTAAAACCTATATAATGCTGCAAAAGTATATGCTGCCCATGCTTGTATTTTTTAAGAGCTATGACTATCATTCTTGCAGAAACCTTACACGTTCCTTTCAGTACAAGAACTATGTTGATCTAGACATGGATTTTTTTATTACCTTGCCTTTACGGAAAGGAAAGCAAACTGACTCAAACACACATTTTGAAAACTGAAACAAACAAATGACATCCCTTCCCCCCATCTTTCTTACTAGAGTAATCCTCTATAGGAAAATTTTATTTATCAAAAATTATTCAGTCTTTCTCCCTCTCTCTGACTTCTCCCAGAAAACAACAGAAAGACCTAACTTCTCACTGAGCAATTTTTGGAAGGTAAAAAAGGTCACCCATTTCTCTTTTCATTTTCAAATCCCAAGAGGAGATTTTCAAGGATACTAAGGGCTGTTAAGCACCCAATTCCCACTGAGAATCAGAGAGAATTGGATGACTGACTGCCCTTTGTGTCTTTGATTTATTTCCCTCTTTGGTCTTTACTAACAACAATTTTTTCTCATTTGGAACACACTGATTGAAAACATCCAAGGTCAAATTCATTTTTCGGAATTCTACTGAAGGCAACAAAGACACACACCAAGATGGAGTTGAGTCCATAGCTGTACTTTTAGCCTCTCATTAGTACCAAATACTTCAGTTTTTATCTCCATCGGAGCCTCTTGGAGAAAGAGAGGAAAAGACAACTTAATAAGTGGTTAAAACCAAAGTGGGGTAAAAAATAAATTGAAATATTTTTTACAGAGTTAATTTTTAAAAATCTGATCATGAAAAATATTTTGCTATTTGCAGGTTTATGTTTTGTCAAATATTTCCTCTGAAAACTTTACAAGAAAAAATATGGGCTTCTTGCTTAACTAGTTTTTTTCTTTTTAATTCTTTTTTCTGCATAACTTCTGGTTGGTTGTTAAGAGTGGAATTCATCTCACATCACTTTAGAAGTCTGCAGTCTAGCTGTCTACATTTGAACTACTTTTCCTAGGCTCTGTTTATAGTCTAAAGGAAGACAAAGGCACTGCAGGACATAATTAATCTGACCTATCCTAAATAAGATGTGAGGAATAACACCCTATGTGTACTTGTTTTTCTCCACTAGCAAGAAGGGTAATCCAGCTGGCTAGATCAGATTTGCACTGTAGGAGTCTACATTTGATCAGATGAATAGTCCCCTGCTGTCATACATTTCTTCTTCCTTCCAAGGCTAACCTTGTTCAATCTGGTGTGATTGCAGTTTGTTTGTATGATAAATTGCGTTTGTGAATCTTCATATGTTCCACTCTTTTTGATGTTTGTGCATTAAAAAAGACAAATTCCAAATTTATGAATATGATGAATCCGATGATGTAAAATTTTATACATTTGTCTGTCTAACATATTATATTGGCCTCTGTCACAATAATATATGAGCACTTTAGCCATCCCTATTCATTTATGTACTTCATTAAAAATCACTGCTCTTTATTCAAGTGTAGTAGCATTGTTCAGATGTAATATAAAGTTATCTAGGTCAAACCAAAATACATTTTCCTTCCTATCAAGGATATATAGAGACCTAAGTAGAAGGATTACGGCTCAGGAACTTGCAGAATCTGTCATAGTGATGAGTACAGGTTCCAAGTGAGTGGAGACTGGTGGTTCACATCAGACTCTTGAGATCTCCCTGAACAATTCCTTCAGAAATGCTGTTACCCGGGATTTTTTACTTCCTGGGGCAGAGTTTCCAAATTTCTCAGTGAGGTTGCTGAAGGTGGTGTTCAGCATTAGCAGCTAGTTCAGAAAAGCTCTATACTTTCTGACAGTGTATCAGAATGAAATCACACTGCAGCTGACGTTATCATTTAAGTTTAATTCTCCATGATCTCTTTTTGCTGTGGTACCTTTCTGGTTATATTGTTTTCATACTTAATCCTTGCCTTGGTATTTTAAAATATGGTTTTGTTCAATAAAAGCCATTCTCCTTTGATCATAATAATAAGTGCAGACAGGTTAGGGAAATCTGTTTGTCTGGAGCTCTAACACAACCAAATACAGTTTAGAAAGCTTAATTTTAATGACTTGGGCCTCACTTAAATAACTGGACAACCAGCACTTAAAACACTATGTGTGTTCACTGACTGCAATATCTGAATTATGGCTGAAAATGAAACTATCCACCTGGTTCATTTAGTTTTTTGAGAATATCACTGCATGGCAGGAAAAATGGAAGATGTACATGACTACTCTGCTGTTTACTTAATGTCTCTTTTAGCTGTACGGTTACTGTTGAGCTGGAATTGAACTGGTCTGGTTGGGTCTTTTAGATACTGTCTCAATCATTTATTAAGATATAGTTCCTAAGTAGAATGGTGGGAATGAAAGTTTTTTTACAAAACTGTAGTCCTAGAAGGTACTTTGCCAGATCTCCTTATCAACAACTCAAGCATAATCAATTTTACTTACATCCTTCCTGAGGATTCCTTGTTTATACAGTATTAAAGACCCCCAATTAGGAAAATTCCACAACTTCCCCAGCCAATCTCTTGCAATGCTTCATTTTCTTTTACTATTAAAAGGCTTTTTTTTTCTTATTATCTCACCCAAATCTTCTTTTCTGCCCTTTCAACGCAATCCACCATGAGCTTAGAAAACAGATTATTCTCATCTTTGATATTTTTGGGACCATGTCATCATACTCTCACTTTGATCTTCTCTTCTTCAATGTAAACAACTAAATGTATTCAATCTTTCCTCATAGGTGCTATTTTCTAGATACCTGATGATTCTTCTCATTCTCTTCCTGTTTCCACTTGGTCCACACCTTCCTTGAAGTGCAGGGACACCAGCTAAGACTTACCAGTTCTGAATGGAGTTAAAGGACTGATTCTTTGAGTTTTTGCAGGTTGCAATACCATTTACATATCCCAGTATGGTGCTTATCTTTTTTGCAGCAGGATGACGTTGTTGACACATGCCGAATGTGTTACCCACTGTGAAGCCACCAATGCTTTTTTTTTGAAGCATAAATGAACAGCCAACATTCAGAATGACTGTATGGACACATAACATTTGTTTGGAGTCTACCTGACGTACAAGACAGCTATTTTTTACATTATCTCATAGTGCCAGGCCTTTTAGTATTCTTATGGTAGCCCTAAACCTATATTCTTTTTCCATAGAACTTCTGATTAGATGCTGTTCTAGCATCATGGACAGTTTGTGAAGCTGATTCTTTCTGATACTATTGTTATTGACACAGTGTTTTTCAGACCGTACCTCTGGTTTCTCAAGATGAGTTTTAATTATTATCCTGTACTCCAAAGTCCTGGCTGTCCTTCCTATCTTATTATCTGAAAATCTAATTATCTGCACATTTAATAAGTATACTCTTTATTCTCTCATCCAGGTCAATGGACACCAGAACTGGAGCAGACCCCTATGGATACTCACACAGTATGTACTTCTATTTTGACAATGAACCACTGAAAACTAGTTTGAGTAAAGTACAGTACTGAGTACAAAGCAATTCATTGAAAATGAGACCCATGAAGTAGAAACAATTACTGATGAATATTTTGGCAGCTTCTGTTGCAAGTTAGTTTCTTATCTTCATTCTTAGTGCCATTTTTTTCTTTTTTTGTTTAAATAAAAGACCAAACAAAAGAACCAAACTGCTTGCTCTGTGAAAAGGGGCACTATTAAGAGAGGAATCACTGTTACGATATGTGATATTTCTGCTGTTTAAGGCAAACTGCCAGCTTCAAGTAAGCTAATTTATATATTGATCAGCAGAACTTACCACTTTGAGGAAGAGCATATTCCTTGCCAGAGTTATAAACTAAAGGACTCACAGAAACTCTGAATTAATAATGGAATGGTGTATAATGAAGATTCTGATGAGATTGATAGACCTGTTATCTTCATGGAAGCACAGTGTTACTGAGAGTATCTCTGGGATACACCATTGCCCAAGTATAAGACACAGTGTTTATCATCAGAGTCTTTGGCTTACATTGTGAGCTTCTGGTTTTTAATACTTGACATTCTGGTTCGGTTCATGGTTTAGATGAGGATTTTCATGTGTATTTATACACAGACTCGGAAACAAGCACACATACACACACACACACACACAGAGTTCTTCCCAGGACCCAAATTCTGCCTTTTATTGTATGGATAAAACCCCATTCAAACCTTTGTAGGGTTACACAATTGTAAAATTGAAGTTGAAGTTTACCTTTCAGTCTATAAATAAATATGTTAGTCTACAAATAAATAAAATATAAAGTAAAACCTATGAAAAACTGTCAGATGAAGCTCAGCAAAGAACCCTGTCTCTTCTATTGCTTATAGAAACCAGAGTGCAGATGTTCAGCCCTGACTGCTTATTTGCAATGTTACTGTTCAGGTCACGGGTGACCATCTGTTTCCTTTCACTTTATGACACAGCACTTGCCCTCCATGAATCTTTCTGAGTTTCCTTCTGATATGATGGCAAAAGAGGAATGAAAGAAACACTTATTTGGACAAGAGGCAGAGAAGCTTGAATGAATAATATTATTGTAGTAAAACAGTGTGGTTCTTCTTTTTAGTTTCCAAGCATCCCTAACAGTGCCGTTAACTACTTTTCAAACAGGGAGAAGAGAGACGTACGCAGCCCTATAGTTGACTTTAGCCCTTGTAGGGGTCTATTTCTTCCCATTGACTAGATTGGCCACCTTTGGAAACTGATAAACAGAATAGTGTAAGTACCTAAATTAGCTGCTGTAGTATGAGTACCCATCTAAATAACCAGACTAATGCTTAGAGGGAGCAAATGTTTGTCTAAACTTTGTAACAGTTTAGCTATTTCAGAAGGCTGAACTGGCATTCAGCATAGTTTCATGAATCAGAGGTCTTTTCTAGAACACAGATGGGCATTTTTTAGATTAATTCTAACCCTATATTATGAATAGTTCTCTTCATGAGTGGGCCTGGGTTTATTTCTACAGGGAAATAGTATATTTTCTTTTTTGAAAAAGATACTTCTAAACATAAGGGGAGAGAACAATGAGACAATGTTGAAAAGAAAAAACAAAATGCAAAGTTAACCACAAATTTCCATAATGAGGAAACAAACCACAATGTACTCTAAGATGGTGCCAGCCAGTCCCTCATTGGTTTTCAATATAAAATAGAGGGCAAAATAAGAAAAGTTAAGGGACTTTCAAATGATCTACATCTCCAGTTGGTTATCCCTAAGACCCAACTTCTCATGTCAAATATATGTATGCAATACTGTTGCATGCAATCCCGCTCACTTGAATGAAATGATAACAAAATTATGTCCAATGTATACAGTATGCAGGGAAGATATACCTCTTATGTCAGTATTCTGACTTTCAAGAGCCTACTTAAAAACCCAAACACAGCAACTGACTGGAAAGATGGGTTTAATTTTTTGTATCTTCAGTAACTGTATTGCAAAATGTTACGTTTATAGCACAGCCACTATGCTTAAAAGCTTGGTATTTTTAATGTTTTGAGTCAGATTTATATCAGTGTAACTACTTTTATTCTGGCTGTGTGCACAGGAGAATAATTTAACCTATTCTTTCCTACAAATACTTGTTCTAACTAAAAATGTTTCAGATATGAAATATCCAATTTAAGTAGGTGGCTGCAAACTCTTAGAGATCTTCTAGCTTAGCTGCAAGCACTCATGGGTCATTATTTGGCTACACCCATTGTCAACTGAATGAATGCACTCAGATTTGAAACAATTTCATTCCAAACCAAGTCTTACCATTTTTAAGTCAATTCCAGAACCTACAGACTTAAACAAAATTAGGTCTTTGAGTTGATTTTGCCAATCTACAAATATCTAGGTAAATATCAAAATGGACCGTATATAACAGTGATGTGCTCTATCAGCATTTATTGGAACTTGATATACATAAATGAGGATTTCTAATGTATACTGTTGCAAGAGAGAAGTCCAGCAGGGGCTCCTATATTTCTACACCCAGACTTTGACTACCACACACGACACTTCTTTTAAATAAAGAAACAATGGAGAAGAATCAACAATTCCTTTGCTTTCCTAAAGACAAATATTCCTTTGATGGAAAAATGTTTTATCTCAAATAATCCCTGGATGCACAGGAAATATACTTTTCAGCTGAGATATGAATCTCATGAGATCTGCAATCAACAAACCCAAAAATGTTGATAAATATTTAGCCACAACAGGAATGGTTGTTGATCAATATTTTTATTGGAAAAATTAATCTGAAAGAAGCTGATATTTGGTGGAGGCTTCCAAATCTAGATTCAGCTGAACTTTCTCAAACTCTTTATGTATAGCCCTGAATGTCACTGATTCTGTTCTATCTTTGCACTTATTTACCTAGCAACTTTTTCTTATTTGCAGAAAACAGTAGGAAACATGGTATCTGCTAATTAACTACTGTCTCCAATAGGGAGATGGTCTTGATTTGAGCTTCATTGGTAGTATTTCCATGTAATATTTGCTATCACTGAGCCAGGAAATCAATATTAGTATTACACAATTGTGTACTGAACCACCTTTGAACCGTAATCATAAGTGCAGCAAAGAACAGAATAACTTCTCTATTTTTGCAATCTATGTGTACAAACTTAGAGCTGGGGAGGAGAGTCGCAGCACCTTGCAAAATAGGGTACTGCATCTTCTAAAGTCCACAGGTTTCCTACAGATTTATGTCACTATAAATAAGTAAAGTGAGTTGAGTTACTACTCAAAACACTGAAACAGAAAGTAGATGCATACGTGGAAAAGGAATAGTACATTTTCTTCTTTAATTTAGGAACATTTGATATAGAACATACGCATTTGACTGGACTTTTTATAAAAATGCAACAGAACACCTATTACTTCCCATAGGAAATTATTCAGCAGTCTAATAGTTCTAATGCTCAGGGTGCTTTTTCTCTAAATTTTTCTTTCTCTTTATTTCATTCTATTAATTCTCATTGCACAGGTACTGTATAAAATTATTCCTATATCCCTTTGATATTAATGTCATTGATATTAATGCTGCTATGTTTTTAGCTACTGCACTGAAGCATCACATTATATTCCTCTTTTGCAGTAGAAGAGACAAGTACTCAAAAGTTAAAAATGCAGTTTAGGCATTAGGGTAGGTAGGATAAAGCACTTAATGACATGATCACATATATTTTTCCTAGATGTTCAGTCAGACCAACATGCTCAATTTAAACACGTGGTCAGGAAATTTTTAGCTAGAATTGAGAGTTTAAGTTTAGGAAAATCTTATTCTTATGTTCTGGGGTGTATGAGACATATTGTTAGGCAGAAGCATATGTCAGACCCTGGAGATGTACAGCTAATTAGAATCACTGAGATCATATCTGACTGCATGGGTGCAGGGGGAAATTGGTGCTTCTGGCCGCATTTGCATGATAGCCTAATAATTCAACTGTTTGCCAAAGGACCCCTTTGATCTAGCTCCTCACTGTAAGATGATTTTCGCATTCAGCTTTTGTGTTCTAGGAGGGCATCTGTACCGACAGTCCCTGGGGTGATCTGACCACAACTTAGCTTTTCTTCCTATTATCACTGAGATATATTACCGCCAGAAAGGGAAAGCTGATCAGACCCGATAGTAGGAGCCTTGCCCTGTAAATAGTTGTTTGGGCATTTGGCCAGGAAGGGTCATATGGGTTCTGGTCCTGCACAGTTTCTTTTTTCTCATTTTCAAAGGCCAAATACTTGAACTACCCTGGGAGTACACTGGTATCTAAATGCAGGAAGTGATTTCAGGCACTCGGAACCTGGAACACTGAACAGTGACCATGAAACAGGTTTTTAAATCCAGGCAAGACATTTTAGGCACACTGAAGCTGTCTGATAGAGTGGGATCATGCGTCTCTATGTTCCATATACTGACTGCTTTGAATCCCAGTCTAGGGACTTAATTTTTCCTCCAGACAATGTAGGACAAAGTTGGATGTCTGACTCAGCTTTGTGAATTCCTTTTTTTGAATACATCCAGTGCATAACTTTTAAGCATTGTAGCACCGAGCATTATGTCAAAAGCCTTTTGTTGAATGATTATCATGGTGAACACCACTCTAAAATTATGCTTTTAGAATGATAGAAAAGTATTTTTGTTATTTGGCTTAATGAATGGCTCCAAGTCTCTCATTTCCTGCTCATTATTTGCATCTTTTACATGTAGGGACTCTGTGGTATAGGCAGAGATAGCAGAGTTTCCCAGGTTGTAGTCTCCACTGTCCAGGTTACTTATACCCATCTTGTGTCCCCTCTTCAATTTTTTCCCAGTTTCCTTGTTAAATCATTTCTAGTTCATTCCAGTATCTAATTCTCTGTTCTCCTTTGCCCTGATTCTTCCTTGCTTTTATTTTACCATTTCCTGTTATAAGTCTGTAAACCAGTCTACTTGCTCAGTTAGTCCCAGCGTTCTTTACCAGGCCTGGCACTCTAATTCTGACCCAATATTACTCCTGGTTTCCCGCTCCCATAACCATCTAGCCTCAAGTAGCCGTCTACTCTTCATCTTCCAGAATTTGTTCTAATCTATTACAGCCACTTCTCCTTCTCTCTTTCCCGTGTCTTTGATTGACTCTTTTACACTGGGAGCATGTGTCTTCTTTCTCTGTGTTGCCAGGAGTGGGGAAAAACCTGATTTTGTGCTCAGGAGGAACACACATACCAGAACAGTGTACTGGCATGGCTTGCAACTGCAATGAAACTTCACAGTTTCATCCCTGGTGGAAGTGTGTCCAAAGTAGAGGAAGTTTTCAGGGGATTTATTCTCAAAATCAAAGCAGTGTGAATCTAATACATGTGAACAGTAAATTTTTCAGTGGATTTCAAGGTTAGAAGTCAAGTCTCCAAAACACCATTCAATGCCTTAATGGTAAGACCCTGCTTTTTCTCCTCATCAATATTCTTCCAGCTTTTGCAACAGTTGGATTATGGATGTCCTATAACAAAAATGCCCTGTTTTCTGATGGTTGGCTATAATTCATGAGAACAATTCAGCTCATTTTATTCAAATATTCCACGAATCTTCCACTCTTCTGGATGTACATTCAAGCATTACCAAAATGCAAGTGTTCCCTCCTGTCATATGCAGTACATGAACAACATCTGATCATGAGATCTGATGTGTGACCCTCCTCCCTCCTGTCTCCCTGATCTTACGAAATGTGTTGTGGTCACTCAACAAAAAAATCCTTTCATTTTGTTTGAGTGACATAATGTGGGAGAGAAGGGATGTGGCATATGAAGCATGTTGAGTGTCTCCATGAGAGTCTATCTGCCTCCCCTCCACTTCCAAAAGGCTGGGCATGGCTGCTGTACCTACAGCTGACGATTCCCCTCAGAATGATTCCCCTCACCTTGTAATCAGAAATGGCTGACATCTTGTGTTCTTACTCCTCTAAAAAAATACTAGCTTGAAACTGACCTGTGAAATTAAGTCCAAATGCTTGGAATTTCTCCAAGTTACAAATATCTGAATCCAAAGACTTACACCAAGAAGGTAGCTTTAGTAGTGCATAGATGCTAACTACAATTTTGCTTTTTGGGCTTTCCTTATAACCCAACATAAACAGTAAATGGAGCCTATTATTTTCTTGTTAAGGATATGACTACTATAAATATGCATACAAAATTTGTTATTTTCTATTGCCAAAGCATAATGCATGGTATTGTTTAACTGTTTATTGAAAAATTCTGCTGGAATATGTGTGTATATGATTGAATACTTGAGAAGGTGTCTGTGAATAATGCAAGATTGATACTTCCAGTGAAGTCTTTCCATCTTGATTCCATGAGCATGGACAATGTGCTGGAGGGGAACTTCTTACCAGGCAAATGATTTGCTTCTCTGTTGTCCAGTGTTGTTTGACAGGCCCTTGGGAACATTTTAAGGACGGAGAGATGAATCAACCGTCTAGTTTGCTTTGGGAATCTGGGGTCTCGTCAGGTGTTTGTAGATCACAAATGATGATGGTCTTCCACTTTCCTTCTGCATTGTTTCCTAGATACGCAGTGTTCCAAAAGTGACTATTTTTGCTCCAAACTGAACAATCTGGTCTGCAGATAGCTAGGATATATTGACCACTGCTGTGGTCAATACTATATTAGAGAATTAAGGTTTTACTCTTGCTCACCAGGAAATGTTTCTTGCAGTGTGTATATTATTCTCATCCAAGCCTCCTGCTTGCTTTTTTTTTTTTTAAATCTCGCTGAGCACATCCTTCTCAATTTTTATTTCAAATGTTCTTATATTTTAAATAAGGCTGATTCAAACTCCTGAGCAAACCGCCTTGAAAAGTCCTCTGTGAATAATCTGTGCATATACAATACAATATACAATTTACAGAAGCCATTTTGTTCTTCCCCAGACAGCACAGCTTGAAAAGGCAGTATGCTACCATCCACGTGACTTTAGCACTGTTTATAGAACTAGTAAGTGGGCATCACAGCACCCCAAAGCTCCAGCAGTTCAAGCCTTACCATCTCCCTATCAGATTCACACTGGCTTTTCTTGTTGTGGTACCAACTTAGATGAAAGCAGAGCACACAGAATTGTGCATGGACAGGCTGAATTAATCTGTCCATTAAAATCAATGGAATTATTCCTCAGGAGGTACACAGGAAGCAGAATTACAGGCACTAGAGGGTTCTAGAGGTCTGTAGATGTGACATATTTTATATGAACGTTTAGTAGAAAACTTAATTACCTTTGTAAGTGAAACAAGCTAGCTTAAGGAGTAGGCAGAGGTAGGAACTTTTCTCTGGACTTCAGAGGAAACCATCCAATCCCTGCAGGAAAACAGGGATTACTTCATGGTAAGTAGCCCCAATTTTTAGCCTTCTTAAAGCTATTCCAGCTCTTAAACAAACAAAAAATCAATTGTGTTGGAAATTCAGGAAAGTGCAAAAAAAAAAAAAAAATTAACTCAAAAAGTTAGAAATAATGTTATACACAAACTAATGACTCAGTTTTTCTTGCCAATCAACTCCTTAAATGAGATTTTATCATTGAAAATGGTTCACCTAAAAATAATAAAATAATAACAACCTTGTTGAAAAGTTTGCCCCCACACACCTTAACTTACAATTAGCTATTTATTTTCTTCCAGTTGTATTATAAATTCCCATGAGAACATAGATCCCTTTTTGATTTCAGGCAGGAAATATCCTTCTGTCAATATGCTTGTCTAACATACACTAAGTCATTTTTTTCCAAATAGGTGACATTTTAACATTGCATTTCATTTACACAAAGACTACAATATTAAGAAAACTTAATGTAGTCATTTTTCTTGTATGAGTAAGAATCCAGTCTGGAATGAATTTTTCCAGCAGTGTTAAAGGTAATAATGGTTAGCTTCCTAACTGCTGATGCTTTGGCCTTTTCCACTTGTGGTTGTTCAGCTTCTCGAGTAGCTGTGAGTAGCTTTGTTTTTCTACTTGATATTGTAAGTTTAGTGAGGACTCAATCCAACAAAGCTCATAAGTAAAACTTAAAGCAATAAAAAGCAAACCATTTACTTTTATACATATACTTTGCCCTTTTTTTTTGGCAGAG
The DNA here is from genome assembly GCF_000690835.1 of Fulmarus glacialis. Taxonomy (NCBI): domain Eukaryota; kingdom Metazoa; phylum Chordata; class Aves; order Procellariiformes; family Procellariidae; genus Fulmarus; species Fulmarus glacialis. Next base: position 35,735 of record NW_009193549.1, on the reverse strand, counting down.
GGCCAGTGTCCTCATTGGATATCTTGTTTGTCAGCTTCATTGGTGGGTCCCAGCCTGTGGGAACTGTGTATTCAAGAAAAAAGACAAATACTTAGGGTGTTCCCAAGCAAAAACTAGAGACAGAGAAGACATGCTATGGTAGTCTATATCAGATTGCAGGATTGTGACCTCTTGTTTATGGCCAATACAATCGCTTGGTTATCCTCCTTATCACACTACACCACAGTCACCATTTCCCAGGCATTAAAAAGGCATTATTAGAACATAGGGCATTACGAAAACATATGACATTAATTTATGGTATATCTGAGAGACAAATGACACAAGAAATACAGTTTATATGCATCGTAGCTAGAGACTGGCATAACCTTTTGGTAAGTAAAGAGAGCAGTTTCTGTGCTGTGCTGTTGGGAGTTGTTGTCCATGTGGATGCCGCTTATGTGACACATATATTCTCATGGTCCTTTTTTATTTGTAGTGTCTTAATAATCAAACTGCAAGCTCCGTGACTTCAAATCATGTTTCCCTTATGGAATATGTCTAGTGTCAACAGTGTATTTTCTTTGGGAAAAAAAAGCCACTACTTTTTTAGTCCCACTTTCTAACTTTCCAGCTAGAGATGGAAGTAAACTCAAAGTTAAGAATCCTGCATTTAAGTATCTTCCTGTTAGTGTCTGTATGTGCACTGGGTGCCTAAGCTGCCACTGTAATCGGTGGAGATTTAGCCAACATCACCAGCAGAGCCTGAAGGTTCTTTTAGCTGACATTAAATCAGGTATCAGCATCCTATCAGCTGAATAGTGTTGTAGACTTCATTGGCGAGGCGTTCAATTCAGCAGCCCCAAAGGAGAGACCCAGCATGCTCCCGGCTCAGGGACCTGGTCTCCAGCCTGCAAAGAGTGAGCAGTCTGGTTTGCTCCCAAATCACTGCTCTACCGTCAACTTCCCTTTCAGAAATCTTTGGGTGTTAAATTAGTTGTTATTTCAAGAGGAATGGAAGGAGCATTTAATACCATTTTTGTAATGTATATTTCAGGGCTACCAGCAGTGGCCAGGAAGGATTTTTCTCCACCTTTCTGATGTTTGATATGGTTTGTGGGTTTTATGTTTTCCACCTTTTTCTGAAGCACAAGGTGTTGCAACATGGGCAAGAAGTGCTTAAGGTCTTATTGGCATTTGAGAAACTCTCAGAGGTCTGACTGATATGTGTCATTTAGGGCTAAGCTGATCTCTAGATTTTGATTCAAGAATGTTTGCAAGGTCAAGTTCACACAGACCTATTGGATTTTGCCTCTCACTTAACTGTGGGCCAGAGTGCCCTCGATGGAATTGCATGGCCAGTTTCACTTAGCAAATTTTTCTATTTTTTACTGCAGTGACTCAGGACATCAGTGATGACTGTGACCAATAAGGCTATGACAGCAGCATATTTACAATGTCTTAACTGTTGGAATGGCTTCTGCATGGATCATAGCATGTGTTACTTAAACACACTGCAATTAAAATACACAGTGTACAGCAGAGAAAGCTCTCAGTATTTTCTGAAATTCAGTTCCCTTTATATTACAGCAATTTGAACCAACAAAATATCAAGTATTCAAAATTATTGTTTTGTTTTGAAACTCTTGGGTCATGAGTAGTTTCTATTTTCTATTTGATTCACTCTCTTCCAACCCAAAGTAGCAAAATCTTGGAAAATTTACCTTTGGATACAAAATTTTAAGTACTGGGATAGTGGTTTTTTTACAGAATCATGCTTGTTGTGGTGATAGATGTTCTTTATTAAACCCCAGCATCATATGTACAATATTCTCATACCCAGATGCATGGTGAAGAAGCAGCTGTTAGAGACTTTTTTTGCACAGAAAGGTTTTGTGACAGAAAAAGCCACATATTGCAGCTTTAGATTTCAAGTATTTATTTACACTGAAAAGACAGGTATAGAAACCAAAACAAAAGCATCTGTTCTACCTAAAGAAGAAAGCTTTGTTTTTCTCCAGGACTTGTCATTGTACTCAGACCATGATCAGTATATACATCATGCTACCTTCGAGAGCAGTTAGCTTAAAAATATTTTATTTGTTAAGGAAGCTTCACAGCACTATGCTGTACTACCTGATGCACCACTTGAGCATTCATTTTGTGAATGGTAACATTATTTAAAGGCATTATAAAAAGATCAGCTGCCTCCTTTTGTTCTCTCTTGACTGGTAATTTTGAACTGTCTGCTGAAATGGCAGCATTGGTGGCTGATTACAATGCTGATGTCAAAGAAAGAGGTGTCAAAGAGATGCTGCATCCTGTTAAAAATGCTACATTCATTACGTATCTGTTTAGTCATGTATATTGCAAATTCCTTCTGAGCATTAAATAAAACTGGATGGCATTGTCCAGAAATTGTGCTTTTTTCATTTAGTGAATTTTTTTCCCAGTCATTTCTTCTCATACAGAATGACTGAAATATTTCGATGCTAATAATAATAAAAACCATTTGATTCACAAAAAACATTGTTATTCCAATCTCTCAACAGTGAGTGAATTATCTTGAGCTTGAACTGGAAACAACTGCATTGGTATATTGCTATTATTCTCTTACCTCTCTTCTTAGAAAGCAACCATTGAAATGACCTCAGAATTTCAAGGGTGACATATTTCATTTAACACTTTATCAGCCTTGAACATATTAAAACAATAGAAATGTTGCAAAATGTTGCTTCCTTATCTAATGTGACTCTGTTGCGCCCAGTAATTTTGTGCTGGTTATAGAAGCTTAACTAAGCTCACCTGTCCTCCAGTGCTGAATAGCATGAACAGCCTCTGAATAAAATAAAATCATTGAAACATTCAGAGCTAATATAAAAATATTTTGGCAGAAAGAAAGAAAAACAAGAATTCTTCAATATTTTTGCTGTACCTAATGTGTTAGATCATTCCTATATTTTGAAGCAATAATTTAAAAAAGAATAGTTCTAACTACGGCCATACATCTTCTGGAGGTGCTTTATCCTACATGTTGTAGAAGTGCTCAGAGATGGTCAGTTTACAGACCCAAGAGTTTAAAATATTTAAGGAAGTGTATGCAGGTGCAGGAGTGAGAATAAACAGACACTTAGAGAGGACAAGATAGATCATTTGCACATGTTGCTGCAGCAGAGCTAAAACCTTTGTCCTGACTTGTTTTGTCTAATGACAATGCCACATCATAGGTAATTAATGGCTGATATTTTTCCTCATGGTGATGCTTTCAGTCACTTCCATGGCACATCAATGCCCAGAAAACAAACAAACAAAAAAGAAAAAACCCAAACAACTACAAGCCCCACCAACACATCTAATACTATTTTAAATTTTATTTGGCAGTTTCGTCAGAAATGACCAATAGTGGGAAAACACAGGTAATTTTTTACCCTCTTCATATTACAACTTATTTTTCTTATTTGGAGATGAGACAAAGTTGTGAGGCAACACACGGAAAACAATCATTTCTCCATTCATGGACAACCATGATTCTATTGCCATAAGAGTCAATTAATGTTATTCAGACAAACAACTTGTTGGAGCAGAAAAAAAATAAAGAAGAAAGAGCTATACGCATGCAAATAAAGAATAAAAAGACAGATAAGAAATGCATCCTGTCCAGTCATTCATATGCAGAGATATTTTAGATAATAATAGATAATAATTGCATTGTTTTAAGTTTACTGAGGACAAAAGTAAATATAGTTTCTGTAGATCTATATTTTTAAAGTTATCCATCTCTGAAATATGCATGTTTCTTTTTTTTGTAAATTTTGTTAACTACCAATTTCAGTAAGAATGGATTTTCTACCTACCTCCATTGAAACTAATGGTAAAAACCTCACAGACTGTATTGAGGCTAGCTTTTCATCAACACTACTTTGACCAAAGTAAATGATGTCATCTTTTGTCATTGAAAAGAAAGAGCATATGCAGTTGTATCAAATATGTTCCCATTTATGTTTTGAAATACTAGCTGCTGAAAGCTCTGCTGAGGTCTAAACAGAAATGTTTATCCCCCCTTCCCCCATATGCACACACACAATTTCCTACACCTCCTATTTACCACCCAGAGAGAAGGATCACATTTCCACTCCTCCCTTGCTCAGAGAGTATTTCAGAAGCTTTTTGAAAAACTCTTGACCTCACACATACGTACTATTACCGCAGAAAGCTCCTTTAGTTTTCCTCTGATACCTGCTTCTGGGTAATCTCATACAGAACTATAATTAGGATAAATAAAGAATGCTGTCTTCAGAGAGCTATTATTTTTCTTCAGATATTCTTGTGAATTATTATTAACAAAAGGTTTAAGTAAAGTGCCCTCCCTCCATGCTTTATAGGAGCTCTGACCTCCACTGCTACATCTGAAACATCCTGCTTCTCCACAGTAGCCAGGCTGTTTTGGACAATGTAAGCACTGTCTGAATGCATTGCATTGTGAGTGTAGTCAGTTTTATAAGTATGTGCATGTTTTGGGGGTACTCATCTTATGAGCACTAGCTATTCCAGGAGGTCATCTGGAGGAGGTAGTTGGTGGAAGGACGTCCAGCACTGTAAACACCTGATATTGTTGGAAATTCCCCTTATATTCAGGGCAAAAGGCATCCATAAGCCCAGGTAGACCACTGGTCTTGAGAGGTTGATGCGTACCAGTTTCTGCAGCAACAGCACAGAAGAAAGTAATGTAGCTAGCAACACAATCTAGTTGTGTTCAACTGTCCAGCCCTCGTTGTTTTACAAACTGTTTAAAATGTTGCACGTAAGCACTGAACTGACAGGATGAGAATTGTTTTTTACAAGCTGGATGCCATATTGTACGGCAGAACAACAGAAACAGGCAAGCTAGTTTTTTCCAGTTTCTGACCTGATCTCCCTTTATGCATATGAGTATTTTCTCTAGTCCCCCACATGCTCTACAGAAATATCCCAGATTCCTTTTCCTCCTGAGCTTATGCCTTCTGGATTTTTTGGCTATTTTTGAGAAGAAATGTATTCAACTTAATGGTCATTTTCTATTGTATTCTTCAAAATGAGAAATTTCTTATCCAACAAGGCCCGAAGAATAATTCCTTCTAGAGGGGATGTGGTCAAGCATTTTCCTTCTTCAAAATGGCTGTAGCTTCCTATTCTTGGCAGGTCCAAGGCTTCAGGCTGCCCTCAGAGAAGATGGTGACCCTTGTTTCAACATGGTCACCTCACTTCTTATCCTCAGTGCTCTCCGTGGAGTGAGCCTGACAGCCCTGATCTAGGTGGAATTTTCACTAAGCTTCTCAAAGCCCATATACCTCCAGGATGCTGAATGACAACACACTCATCTGCCTACACACAGAACTGAGGCATTACAGCATTGGACAACTCTGATTGATTGAATAGACCCTGAGGGCAGGACCCTATTACCAAGCCAATGCTCAGAACTGATTAACCCCTTAGCCAGTGTCAAATACAGTACATTGCTGTAAGAAGGCTATAAATCATAGGATAACTGTAGGGTCAGGCCTACTGTGGCCCTCTTATATGTCTTGCCTAAAGCCTACTGTTGATTTTTCTAAACAGAGTATGTTAGTGCTATTCTGGCAGAAGGAAAGCAGTACAGGAGCTTCCAATCTAGATTTTTATCAATCAGAACATTTTGTAGCTTGTTTGCTTTTTCTCTTGTTGCTCCTGATCACAGAGGGGAATGCATTACATGTGAGACAAGGTGTATTTACATTTTGGGACAGTTGTAGGAGAGGTTTTTAAATGGTACCAATACTCTTGTACCTTTGAAGAGTTGTTGTCTGCACCCCAGCAGTGATAGCCATTTAGCGTAACTTCATTTCAGGATTATCCTGAGAATTCTCATTCCCCACATTTCTTTCTCTGAGCCTGGTCACTTTTGAAAAGGGCAGCTATGTTACTTCATGTCTTACAAATGAATCCAACAATGGATTTAGGTATTTTAGAAGCTAAGTACAATGCCAGCCATGCCCACACACCGTCTTGTAGAATGAAGGCCAGGGTTCTGTGTTCATGTGGGTTGGTCTCTTCTGCCAAGTAACTAGCGATAGGACGAGAGGAAATGGCCTCAAGTTGCGCCAAGGGAGGTTTAGATTAGACATTAGGAAAAATTTCTTTCCTGCAAGAGCGGTCAGGCCTTGGAACAGGCTGCCCAGGGAAGTGGTAGAGTCACCATCCCTGGAGGTATTTAAAAGACATGTAGATGAGGCGCTTAGGGACATGGTTTAGTGCGCATGGTGGTGTTGGGTTGATGGTTGGACTTGATGATCTTAGAGGTCTTTTCCAACCTTAATGATTCTATGATTCTATGATTCTCCTACATCCACAGCTATGTTTGCCATAATATATCAATAATATAGATGAGGAATGAACTCAAGCAAGGAGCAGGATCCGTGTTGCCTCTTTCTCCGAATGTGTGCCATGTTTCTGCTTGTTTTCTCTCTCTGGCCCAGTGAATCTTGAATTATCTTTTTTTCATGATAGGGCAGCTGTGCAAAAGACAGTGGATAATGCACTCTCTCCTGAATAGTGTAGAATATAGCTTAGCATAGAGTACTCCTTAGGGCGTCCTCTTGGGAGGCAGAAGATGTAATTAGAATATCCTCAGACAGAGGAGAGGGCTGATTCCGAGTCATCCACTTCCTGGATGAATGCTTAAAGACAAGTGCCTGCATTATCACCTCCTTATGAAGGAAAATGAAAATGGCCCCTCATCTAACTGCACCTATCTTTATCAAGAAAGACATAAAGGGCAAATTTTTCAAAAATGGGTTAGGCCCAGGTCCTCAAAGACATTTAGACGTTTGATTTTCTTTGATTGTAGGGTGAATTACCTTCCAAAGTGCCTTTGAGGATCTGGACCTTAGAGATTTAAGGTACTCAATGTCATTTATCAAATGTGGAATCAGTAGGAGTTGGGCATCTAACGAGAACTCCACTGTCTATATGTTTCTAAATTATGTATGTGCTTTGAAAATGTTAGTCCTTTATCATGCAGGAAATCAGAATAGATGACTGATGATCCTTTCTCATCTTAACATCCCTTGTAAAGCTGGCTAAGATCATGTGAGCACTATGATGGACACATCACAGTCATATATATGTCATGCATCCTGAGATATTTTATATCTATATACACTTCTGATGGACAGTCAGTTTCCTTCCAATATGGCAATTCTTATGATAGGCTGCTTTTTAATTATTTAAATTATTTCTGGATTTTCTGATGCTTAGATTTTTCAACTACATATATTTAATTTTAAAAAGAAAATTCCATGTATCTTTACATTGGTTGCCTATGTTTTCTAAAAGTTAAGTATTTCAGTATTGATTTATCTTAGTAGAACCAATCCATGAATAATGTCTATATAGTTTATTGAAAGAAAGAGTTTGTGATGTTTACCTTGAGTTTGAATCTCTTAAGGCCGATACATAGCTTCCTGTTCCTGGTTTTGTTTTGATTTGTTTTTCGGTTGTTTTTTTTTTTTTGCCAGTAGTAATAGAAAAACACCTTCTGGCCTTTTGACAATGTAGCTTTTAAAATAATCTTCAACTTTTAAGAGCTATATGTTAAACATTTGCCTTCTCTCTCACTTATGCAGTTTAGGCAGAAAGCTACTGACTCCAATTATGTGTGGAGTATTTCCAGAGAGGTTTTTTTCTTTTCTGTTAGATTATATTTTAGCTAAAGTGCTCTTAGAATTGGGAACTTGGGAATTTTTTGAGATCCTTTGCTCCAAACATTGTCAATGTAACACTGCTAACCTTCACCACCTGCTCAATGTTAGCCTATCTTTCAATGATAATTAAAGAGAATTCAGCGTCTTAGAAACTCACATAGACTCCACATCTGATACAAAAAGCAAGATTATATCTTCGCTATTCTACTCGCGTTTTATCCTTCTTATTCTTTTTTTTTTTTTTTTTTTTAAGATTGTTTCCTTCTCTTTAGTGATAAGGTGGTTTGCCACCTTGAGGGCAAGACTAGGTAAGTTCCCTATTGTTAACATATGATTCACCTTCTTGGTCTTGGGTCCCTTTCAGATATAACAAGCTGTATAAACTGCCTTTATCTTGTTTCTTATCTTCAGCCATTCTAAGATGAATCTTCTTCATGCAATCACTCTGTTCTTAAGTTTCTATAATGCATCCACTGCTTTATAGTAGATCTACTTTACAACCTCATGTATGGCCTGGCATGCAATTTTAAAATAAAACAGAGGATGAAGTATTTATGAAATAGAAAATTATGAGTAAGAGGAGAATTATTACATTTAAATATCATCAGGGGTATAAAAGGAGCACAAAAACCAGGAGCTGGGAATACAGAAGTGATAGAATTTACCTACAGGTATTAGTATAGATAATTAGGTATTTTCTATAGTGCTATCTATTAGTACAAATAGGACTAACTGATGCCTAAAGGGTGGTTCTTGTAAAGGGAATATTATAACATACATTTAAAGTTGTAACTAAAACTCAAAAAGGACACCAGAAATTTGAAGTTAGCATGTGTATAAGGTTAGTGAATTACAATTGCATAATGGAGAACGTTGTGAAATTTATTGGATTTGGGAAAATATGAGGAAAAGCACAGACATTGGATACAGGTTTCTCAGAATTATGGAGAAAGAAGGAAAAACTCTTTGACGGCTATAGCTCACAGAAATTATTTGATTTTAAAAATATTTGGAGAGAATGAGGATAGCAATCACTTTTCTAATAGAAGTAGATAAATAAGGGAGAATTCACCCTAAATCTTTCTTTATGTCTTTATAAAAGTAGAAAAAAAAAGAATATAAGAATAATACCTATTCTGAGTAATTCTCTTCTCAATTCCAACTAGTATTAAGCCAATGGATTCTTAAGACATGGACGGTAACACAGTTCAGGAATCACTTAATGGAAGAAATAAAGAAATCTATGTCCACATGTTTAAATCTTTAATCAGCATTTACTTCCCCCTAATTCCTTCTTCCTCCGTAAGAGTTTTCTGTGACTAAAACATGACTACATGAACAGGCCTGTGGTTGTTTTCCTCTAGTGAAGGAAAAAGGGAAGAATTGTTCAACCACAACCTGCAGGACTATATGCTGGGACTTGATGTCCATTAGGATGCCCTGCCATCTTTCAGAGCAGCTCATTTAAAGTGTACTTTAATTAAGGATCAACATAATTTATATTTATATTTATGAAAGAAGAATGCAAGGAAGAAGAAATGGCCATAGTTGTAATTTTTCAAAGGATCTGTCAATGGTCTGAAACATCTTTTTTTTCCAGAATAGAAAAGAGGAATGAACTCAAATTTATGAGGAATACATAGAAAAAAATGAAGTTTGTGGAAGAAAAATAGGGGCAATAAAAATTAATCTATGTTAGTTCTTGTATGCCAAAGTAGTTAAGGAAATGAAAAGGGTTTAAAATTTTTTTTTGAGGAAGAAAAAGTCCTGGAAAGAAAATATATAATTTAGAAAAAGAGGGAGAAGGTGACTTAGTAATGGTTAAAAATTATTGACATTCAGTTATCTTTTGAAAAATCTTTGTTAAGCAAGAGGCATAAAAAATAAAGCTTATATAACTAGCAAATTATGACTTTTTCAATACACATTGATAAAGACCAGAAAAATAATACTTGGAAAAGTGAAACATTTGTAAATTGTTCAGGCCAACTGGTAGGAAGGCAATTAGGAAATTCATTTACTCTGCCACAGGCAATTATTTTTGACGAGACATGGAAACCTGGGTAATTACCAAAACGCTATAGAGAAAACAGAACAAATTCAAAAGGAAAAAAAGAACAGTGATTTTGACAATTGTTTTCTGAAGGTTCTCTCTGTATCCCAGAACAATACTGGAAAAATACCGAGAGAAAAAAGCTCACTGGGAGTTAGGTTACTCAGACATCCCAGAGAGCAGGTTCTCTCTTACTCCGCAAGTCAACTCCATTCAAGTGATGTAGTCAGGCAGACACAAGTGAAAAAAACGCGAAGAAATGCTTTTCTGCATCTTCTCATTACCTGCCACTTAGAAAAACTGCCTCTGGGAGAGGAACAAAAAGTAATTTCCTTCACTCACAAGGAAAAGTGAATCAGAAATATTTTGACTTTATGAATAGTTTATTTTTGTTGTGCTACAGAAGCAGTACTTTCCTCACTGTAAACAGAGTAGAGGTGTAACCTGATCCTCATGAACCTGAAGATCTAGAGCAGCAAGAACATTTTCAAGACAACATCTTGATAGATGAAGATGATAACATTTTACTGCATGTAAAATGAAAGTCTGAAAAAAAAGCAGTGGGAGTCTGAATTCTAGTTAAACCTCTGACACAATGTCTCATGAAATGTTGTTCTCCAAATTAATCCACAGCCTGAAATGTGACTGCAGAACCATAAAGCAAGAAAAAACATAAACTGCCATAGAGTGAAAAGGGACGAGCTTAGTGAAGGACAAGAGGAACTGGTTTTAAGTTCTACTTCATTTAACATCCTTCATATTGATTTTGAAGTGGGGTAATAGGCCTATTCATGCAATTCATTGATGGTACTGAATTTTAAAGTGTTGCAATCACTACTGAAAAAGAAGAAATAATGTAAGCGGAGCTAGAGAGGTTAAAATATGGACAGAGAAGAAGTAAATGAAATTCAACGTGGAAAAAAAAAAGAACATTTATTTGTCTGAGGGAAATATAATTCAAAACTCAATTTTTTACGGGGACAGTGAAACCTGGAAAGCAATAACACTGCAAAAGGGATCATGAATGATAGTGGAGAGAAAAATAAGCATGAATTTGCAGTGCAGTGTGACAGCAGTAAGTTCAGTGCAACACTAGGCAGAATCTGCAGAAGTGTCATGTCACAAACCAAAAGAGATAATAACCCTTCTGTTTACAGCGCTGGTACAGCTTCCTCTCAGATACTGAGGACAACTCATTACTGCTGACCAATTAGAAAAAAGCAGTAGGAGGTGCTGTGGGCATATATAGAGTTCTGCAAATGCTAGCCAGCTAGCTACATGTATCTATATATTAAAACAATACATATAATCTAAATATACAATATATAAATGTTATATAAAACATTGTAAAGAAATTATATTTAAAATATATTTAATTTGTACTAAACATCACCTAGTGGTGTCACACGGGCACTCCTGTATTACCTTTCTCTTATGCCCATTGTTTGCAGGATTGACATGTGGAACTATGCAGCCTTTGCCATCTGGCAGAACAGAAATAGACGATGAGGATGGTTTCAGGAGTGTCTTGAACTTCAGGCATTCCCAATTTCTACCATACTGGTCAGGGCCTACACCATTCATAGGAGAGAAAGGGAGAATCCACTGCCAGGTATCCCTTGGTGCAAGAGGATATGATGCATAGGTGAGAAAGTGTGTTCTTCATAAACAAACCAGCAGCTATTCTATGAAATCTTGAAAAACATTAATAAGTGCTGAATAGATCATTTATTTTAAGATTCAAAACACTGAGAGTAATTTAGAAACTGTATAAAATAGGAAGGAACTAATTTAAAAATAATTTGAAACACATGTATATGTGTGTGATAAATAATTGGTTTGCGTGAAATATGGAAAATATGTGCAATTGTAAGGAAATAACACTCATAACTCATGAGATTTCAACTGGCCAAAACAATATTACAAGGCCAGCAAAACCACTCACAAGGGGAAAGTGCAAAATTCCAGTAACAGTTAAATGAACTATTTTATTCATTTATGATTCAAAAACCCCCTCTACTAAATATGACAAACTACATCCAGGTAGCAGAATAATTCAGTGTACTATGGAAAAAGAAAATTATTGACCCTGTAGGTTAATTTTTGTAAGCTTTTTCTCCTTCCAAAAGAAAGAAAGAAAGAAAGAGAGAGAGAAAGAAGGAAAGAAAAGAAACGGTTTAAAAGGGAAATGGAATATTCCTCATAGCAGACGTTAGATGATTTCTAAACAAGTGCCCCAAAGCAACAAAAGCTATAGATTTGCTCATACTACTACCCGTTAGAAGATTTTATAAGTCTCTCAATAATGAGTGACCCAGAATTTGTGAATATATTACTGCTGACATATCAAAATAACCTTTTATATTTCATTCAGTATGTCTCTGAATTATGCAAATGACTATCAATGTAGTTTTTCCATTTCTTTAAAAAAACAAACACACATGGGGTAGTCTTTAGACTGTGATTCAGGATGTGTTCATTCCATAACCACCATTACGAAAGTCTATCACCTGTATTTGTAGGCAAAGCTTATGTTTCCGAATGCAAGCTGCAATTATTCGCTTCCTATCCCTATCCTGCAGAGCTGTCCGTGCCCTGCAGAAAAAGAACATTCTCAGAGAAGCTGATTTTATTTATCTGAATATATATATATGTGTGTATATATATATTTTATTCACTACTTAAGTGCTGGTTTAATATCAGAGACTGGGCGCTCCAGAGACAGGATTTACCCTCAGTGTTGGCAGACAGCTCCATTTTAACTCTCTGCATTGAAATGGACGACTGAGAAAACTCTGACAGAAAGTATCTTATCACATCCCAGATTTTTGCCAGTTACTGTCTTAGCCAAAAATATATCACTTCAACATCTGCTTCTTTCCAAAATCATCTCAGCAATCCAGAGATGCAAGCAGTGTTTCCCAGTACTGATGGCATTTCCAGAAGTACTGCTCTATAGAAAAATGCTATGACACAAAAAATTATTTAAATCTCAATAAGTAAAAGAGTGCCTAAGAAAATAACTGTCCTTCTAGATGAATGGTCAGGTCAATGTCCTCAAGAAAATCCTTTTGTGTTTTACTTCGTGCCAATATCACATTACTGTAATTCCACTAAAGGCAAATATTATGGATAAATTTGGGCAAATGCATGAAAATTTTTTGATAACATCAAGAATATTTTAGAGTAACTTTTTCTTTTTAATCTGGGAAGAAGGATAAACCTGTATTGTGGACTGAAGTGTAGCAATTTGCAATGCTTTTTATATTACAAAGTATCTGCACTAGAACAATTTTTTATTTTGGACAGAAAATTCACATTCACGTATAGTGGTTTTGTTCTGGGATAAGCATTCATACACTTGAAAAAGAACTGGAAAAAGGAACGGCTTCCTCTAATTAGGTAGCTTGATCAATGTATGCATTAAAGACACATTTCCTAATGTATTGTGAATTCAGATGGGTGAGAGAAAAGCAGTCTTGAACAGCTTTTAAAAATAGCCCAGAATCCTCAGTAATTTCCCCCTACTCACCTCCTCTGCATGCCAGTGTTAGCATAATCTAAAATACTCCTTCAGCTTTCTACTACTAAAAGAAAACCACAGAAAAGATAGTTTAATTAAAAGAAATATTTCCTAGCTCCAGTTGCATACAAAATGCTAGAGGAAAATTGTCTTAAGCAATGTTTATATTTGTATTGTCTTCTGCAGCCAACACTTTCACCCAGGTTTTGTCAAAGATTAGTTCCAACAGTGGAGATGTAAAAAAGGATTATTACTCAATCTCAAGGAAGACTGAAATTATTAAAGCAGAGCAGCCACTAACCTGCAGGTCCCTGGATCTTCTGGAGTATGATATGGTGATTGATAACCTGACCTACACTTCTTGGATCACTTGGCAGGTAGAAATATAGCATCTGCTCTATTGTTAATGCAATAAATTAAACCATTTTCAAACATTATTTCAATAAATTAAGCCCACAGATCTGTAGTGGTTTGCATAAACTATGTAAATAAGTGCTGTGACTTACGTGTTGCTGCTTGGGCATAAATTCAGTCTACTTTTAAAAGGCAGAAGTTGGGTATGGATATTTAAGATGGCTTGTGCAATCATATTAATCTTTCTACTTCATATTTCACATTTTTATGAGAACTTTATTACTAAATAATATATCTACATGTTCCCTTTTGTAGCTGTGCTGTCCATTACTTGCCTAAACTACTTGCTGTCATTAGTTATAGCAGTTTTATGCTTCATATACTACAGAGCCTCTGATGGCTGTCTCCCTAATAAATTCTTCATCACCTTCAACATGACCATCTGCATTGCAGCTTCATTAATATCCTTTCATTCCAATTTCCAGGTGGGCAATGTCTTGCTTAGTTAAAGCTTTTTGTAAATTATTAATTATTGCAACCAAGAAACCTCCTCCCTGGGCTCTCACTCGTATAATGAAATAGTGATTTCATGGATATTACAGAAGTGCCGCTCATTGCTGCCTTTATCTGTTAGGTTAATGAGGATCATTCTGCTTGAACACAATGGATCAAAATCTGGCCTTTGGTGCGCACAGATATTTCCCATTGATTTCACTGAGCTCATTGCATCTAGAGCTTCAGGCTTAGCAGCCTATTAAAGTAGCATAGAGAGTGCAAAGCACAGATAGAAAAGTTTACCCTGGTAAAGCAGGTGAAGCAGAAACTGAAGAAGTCTGAGACTTGAAAGAATCTGGACCAGTACAATCAAAAAGTGAAAAAATCTTAGGCCACTGGGCAGGAGATCCTGGGTGATCTCAATTTTCTGACTGCATAGAAGGTTAAATATGGCTCTTCAGCAGACGGGCCCTATGTTATTTGACTCCTTAGGGAGATTTTCTGTTGACTATAATATTTAGTCGATTCAAATATGAGCACCAAAACCCACGACACATATATTTCATAGCAAACAGCGAATGCTTATCATCACATCTTGTAGCTTAAAGCTTTTGAGCATTCCTGTTACTGTATTCTGCAACTATTTCAGTGAAACTACTCTACTGACTGTGTCAAGATAGTATAACTTCTTTTCATCTGTCACTTTGGAGTCAGTTTGGCGGGCTCCACCAGCCAAGGAAATGCATTTGGGCAGACTGCGAAGTTAAGCTGAATGTGACCTCGTCGGTATATACCAAATTGAATGGGTTATATAGTTCTCCACCATATGGTTAGAACGAACCATGCAATTACAAATGCAGTAGACACAATTTATCCTACATCCTTATATGGCATCACCCTTTCTCATTCATTTAATTTGTTTGCCTGTGTGTGCCCTTATGTACCTGTATATGTGCATTGATTCTGCACACATAATTATATTTACTTTTCTTGTAGAAATGTATTAGATGTATCAAGCTGTATTTTGCAGATGTTTAGTAAGGTAAAAAATTGTGGATTAAGAAATGAAGATTTAAAGCTGTCTATAATTCCATCCTTTCTTGTGCATGTGCTTTGTAATACCATCCTTTAAATAAATATTTATATATAGTGATTTTTCTTTCTGGGTGTCCTTCTAATTATTCACTGTGACCCAGTGCCTTATTCAATATACTTTATTCAAACCTCACCCCCTTGGCAGAATTTTTCCTCATATATTTTTTTCATATTGTGACTGTGATAATATTTGCAAGATTCATAAAAATTAATTTATCTTTGCAACATGCAGTCCAATATCAAATAGGAGATCAACTCTGTGGAGTGGCAGAATACACACTTTATCTCTGAAAAGTGTGAGAGTTGGAGGATGCTTTGTGGGCTTGAAATCTGTAGAAATTTTGGCTGATGAAAAGGAGAAATGAATGTAGGTAAATAGAGATTTTTCAGAGGCTTGGCTATGTTTGTCCAGGTGTTGCAACAGAAACCTTGTCAAAATGGTCAGTCATGATGCTGAATTTTACATCTCTGCTTCAGAGTCTTTGAAAGAAAGAAAAGGTCACCAGATTATTTTTTATATTGGTGAAACAAATTGTTCTTTTACCTTATGCATGAAAATAATTGGTCTGGTATGGCTGGATTTTTTTCTTTTTATCATTAATTTTCATACCCATATGGGAAGTTGTTAAAGTTTGACAAAGTTAAAAACAATACTGAGTTTTTAATAGAAAGTGCCAGGGAGTCTTCTCAGGAAATAGGTGGTGCAATGAACCCTACATATATTATGACTACATTCCTACCCGTGCAGATTTGGAGGCTTTGCAACACAATTCTGCTGCAAACCCATTTTTTAAAAATTTAGATATTCTTTAAAAAATCTCATTTGTTCTATAGCTTGCACTGTCCCTATTTTCAGTGCATTTGAACTTCATTTTTTCCTTCAAATTCTCTTTTTTGTCCTCTTTCCTTCTGCAGTCACTGATTTTGTCTCTCCAACCCGAGAACCACTCAGGCACTCATTTATATTCAAATTTCAGCACTCAGGCAGATGTCCAAAACAGACTTTTTTTTTTGTGCCGTCTCAAAGATCTCAAAGTGATGCTGGCTGATATGTGAGACCAGAGGTTACCCACAAGCCCCAAAAATGTCTTCTGAAACAAAGAACATAAGAAACAAAGAAATGTAGCTTGTTGAGCCAATAAGAAACCCTTCTTTTGCCTTGGAAATGAAAAGGAAGAGGAAAAACTTGGCTCGGTTTGAAGAGATGATACTCCTGAGGTGATAAGAGGAGCAGGTTTTTTTGAGTTAAATGTGAACAATTCCCGCTGTAAATCAAAAGGACCTTGTCCTTGGAACAGGTCACTAAAACATCACGTTAGGACAGAGGGAGCTTTTGAGTCGGGCATGCACCTGCCAAGGATTTCACCAGCTCTACTGTCAAAACCTCGTATTATTCCTAAAGTAACAAGTATAGTTTTATTTGACCGTTAATTAAAGACCACTTCAACTAGGTGGCTGGATCTTGCCAACCCAGAGAGTAGCAGATTCATATAAGTTTCACTATATTGAATGTATTCATTTCCTTTGCTTAATTTATGTAATGAAGTAACCTAATTCTGTACACACCCAAAACCAAACTTGCATTTCTTAAGTGTTTTTTGTTTTTTCCCTCTGGTTTTTTTTTTTTTTTTTTTTTTTTCTATAAAGCTAATCTACGGTTTAGACAGACTGTGGGGCCCACCTACTGTGGAAACATTTTCCCCAATATAATTGTTAACGGAGACTCCAGCAGTTTGAGAGAAATGAAAACAAAACCTTATTATCCAATAAAGGATCGTTAAAAATTCAGCAGCTAACAGTTTTTGGCTGACAAAATTGTTGAACACACCAAGAAGCAGAAAGCAAAATTGGCTATTTTCTGATCACAGGCCTAATTAGAAATGAACGGCTTAACTGTACCATTATGTGCCAATGACTGTGACCTGCATGGTATTTTCATTTCTGAATTGCTTTATACAAATAATTTCCTGTGAGATTTTGTTACTCTCTAAATGCCTTTGTACGGTATTGACTACAACTGAGGGCCAGGTTTTGTTAAAAGAAAATGTCTGGCTTTAATGGTGTGGAAGTAGAATGTACATATATATTTTTTATTGGGTCAGGTTCTAAGACTGGATATCCCAAAGCACCAGTTTTGTAGGTTTTGGTTTTTTTTTTACAAATTCATTTTTACAGCTCTCAGCAGCCAGTTGAAAATAAGACAATAAAGGTTACGTGAGAATTGCAGGACTATAGGACTTCCTGCAGTCTACCTCAGGAACTGAAATGCTGCCCTGGTGGACTCAGTTGCCTCTCTGAGACCATACTCAGTGCAAAACAAGGCAGAATTGGGTTTTATGGGCTAGATTCCTTCTTATGTTAACTCCTCTGAAATCAACAGAGTTTTTAAAGAATAAATTTGAACCAGCCTGTTTAGTGTTTCTGCTCCAGAAGTCTACAATTACTGGAGTTTCATGATCAGTTGCCCCATTCCATTTCCTGTGTGAGCCTGAGACAAAGGTCTTGCTGAATAAAGCTTCATTAGATCACAGAGATATCATAAATAATTTAGCAGAGTTTTATCATAATTGAAGGTTTCTTCTCACAAAGGGATTAAGCTGACCTGGGGGCAGAATTAATTCCCACCTCTGGAGACATTCAACTGCCAGATCAAGTTTAAGGTCTTTGGAAAGTCCCTATTCTGGAAGCGCATCCTGCTGGACTCTCCCCTATTCCGGCCAGGCATCTCAACTTCACTCAGTGTTGAATCACGCCAAGAAGGAGGACTTGTACACATGGGAACTCAGGGTGTTAAGAAAACTGCCATTTTCATGCAGTTTGGTCTGGTGTTCTGTTTCTGAAAAAAACATCGATCTTAAATAGGCACTCAGGTACACTGAAATTATTGTTAGTGGCTTATTTCACAATAGATGCTCCATAATTAGTGCAATTACAGAATTGGAGCGACCATAGCAAAAATTATAGAAGTTGTAAAAAGATAGAAAATGAGAAGTGTTCTTTCACCAACTTTCAAAACTGAGCATTGTTGAGTTTCTTGCCTTTTTCATTCAGGTGTAGTCTATGATTAACCCCCTGAAAGTCTACACACCTGTTATGGATTTCTGTCACAAAAATAAATTGCAGAATTTGATGATTCTGACCCAATAACGCAGCCTTTTTGTGTAATAGCATGATATTACACTTATGTAACTAGAGAATGTCACCTCTTACTGTATTGTAGTGCCACCAAATCATAACACAAGTGGCAAACCCATATATTTTTCTATATACTTGATATAGTACATAGGAAGGCCCAGTAGAGTAGCTGCTCTGATACATAAATAATCCAAACACTGAGGTAGCCCCGCTGTTTTCCATCAGACAACTCAGATGAGCAATGACAGTTATGTAAGTAACTTTTTTACATGTTCGAATCCCATGTGCAGTTGTAATAGACAGTCATTGCATTCAAGACAGTATTCCTTTTCAGAGAAGTTACACATGTAGCAGTTGCTGCTTCTTACTTTTTTTGCCACAGTGCAGGATTCAAGTTTATTGTCAGACTATTCTCTCTTATCTAACAGCAAAAAAAAAATCATGAAATAGGTCAGGTACCATTGTTCATGCATACTCAAGGTGGCATGAAACTACATAATTTTGTGATCTGTTTTATTAAAAGCCAGCTACTTCAGGTCTTTTATGACAAATTAAATTACAGTATACTTTGACTTTGGTCAAGCTCTAGCAGAGATCAGGTAAAGAAGTTATTTGTTTCCTTTAAATAACTAAACAGGAATTTTTCTTTTGACCCTATTCTAAAGAACTATGTTGCTAGAAAATATGGAGTAAAGAGGGGATAGAAATCTATTGGTTACAGAGCTTGTTTCACCAGCTCAGGTGGCTTGGATGTCACCCTTATGGTCTTCTGATGTTACTTCAGAAAGATTGTACTGTCAGCA